>NC_058134.1:173577199-173593011 GCF_016433145.1 Gracilinanus agilis
TATATATATATATATCCAATGAAAGTAAGGGTGAGCACGTGTATATACATTTACATAGATGTCCTTATATTTATAATTGCATTTCAATAGAGTGTTTCCTTTAAAATCCCAGGTGCTCTTTGTCTTATTGTATGTACTGAAAGATGTTCTGAGAAGGCATTTCAAGGCTTCATGTGATAGTGGCACACAGGTTTAAGCATCTTTGCTCCAGGAATACCTAGCTTCTGATAAGACACACAATGGCTCTGTTCCCATTTTTACTGCTCAGAGGAGATTCCCCAGTTATATTCTAAAAGTGTCCAATTCGCTTCTGTCAGAAGGTCCCCAAGTCTTAAAAAAGGTGAGTCAGTGCATATTTTGATAGTGGAGTCCCTGCAAATTGAACTGCAAAAGCAAGAAGAATCAAGTATCACTGGAAGGAGCCAGATATAGATTTCTGTGAAACATCTCCCTCAGGATTAACTTGTTCCTTCTCTTACCAAGCTGTTAAATTCCTACAATGATACCTTACTCTCTTAACACATACAGACCCACAGATTTTACTCAGTCAGTTTTCAGTTGTCCAACTCTCCATGACCCCATTAAGAGTTTTCTTGGCAAAGGACACTGGAGGAGTCTTCTTCAGCTCATTTTACAGATGAGGAAACTGAGGCAAACAGGGGGAAGGGGCTTGCCCAGAGTCACACAGCTAGGAAGGGTCTGAGGCCAGACTTGAACTTAGGAAGATGCTTCTTCTGGATTCCATGCCCGGCGCTCTCTCCACTGCCCCAAGGAGCTTCCCACAGACTAACAGACATCCTCCCCAACAACTTGCAGCTGAAGCCGCACTTTGGAGAAGTGGGTTTGTGTCTCTTAGCTGATTGCTCACTGATCAGAATCATTAGGGTTTGATTTGTCTCCTCTATTCATGGGCTAAAGAGACTTTCTTCATTGTAACTCATGTCAATGTTCTCCTCTAATTTGGGTAATGAGTGATAGCAATGTTAATACTCCATAAAGGGTTTTAAGTGCGTCCCCTAGATAATCCTAATTATTTTCAACACAACCTTGAAAGACAGAACACAAAGCAGTGAATGTGGTACCAGGGTATCAGTTTTGAAGATTAGAGAAAGAGAACTCATTTTTTACCTACAATGATTTCTAAATCAGTTTTCCTCCCACTATCTTTTGGTTATTATCTTTTAGTTATCTGAATTATTAATAACAAATTCCTAAACAAATGGACTGTCATAGAATTTTAAAGGGCGTTTTAGACAGTAAAAGGGATCTTAGGGTAAGTGGTACAACCCCCTCATTTGGATGATGAGGAAAATTAAGCCCAAAGAACTTGTGGCTTATTTAAGGTCATATACATAGTATATACAGAGTCTAGATTTGAATCATTTTTTTTTTGAAGCCTCTGACTCCAAAGTTACTTAGTGACAGGGTGGATATGGTGGAAGCCCCAAAGTCAGGAGGACTCTTCATCCTGAGCTCAATTCTGGTCTCAGACACTTCCTAGTTGTGTGACTTTCTGCAAGCCACTTCACCCTGTTTGCCTCAGTTTCCTCATCTGCAAAATAAGCCAGAGAAGGAAATGGCAGACCACTTCTTTGTCAAAGCCACAAAGAGTTGATTAAGCCTGAAACAAGTGAAAAACCACAGGCACCGCTCTCTCCCCAAACTGCCCCCGATTTAACTTGCAGAATGTCAGGAGGGCACACAGATGCAACGGTGCCCACTCTGGGGTCAGACATCTGGGAAAGGGCAATTTCTGCAAGGACAGGCCACAAAGGAACATCCACAGCAGACCAGACAGAGAAGTCTGTCCATCAGAGACCGCCCATCTCAGGGAAAGATGCAAAAGGTGTTGGTGACTCTGAGCCTCCTGTCCCAGCATGGACCTTCTTTTATTCCTCTTTGCATCTGAGGGTCTAAGCACAGGGCTTGGCACAGAGTCAGAAGGTGCTTAATACATGTTTGTTGAGTGGCTGATTAATAGTAATACAGAGCTGACCCATATAGCTTTTGTAGACTCTTAAATGAAGCTGCCTAACAACTGAATAAATTCCTTTGTGGCTAGTGGAGGTGATTTTCTTTTTACATTCACACAAAGGCATACAGCTCTAATCCATTAGTGTATAAACTATACTCCGAGGGCAAATAACTCACTAAGAAAGCACATTAACTCTGCCAGTGCCCTAAGGGGCCATTATTGGAAAGGGAATCCTTTCAATGAATTGAATGGAATGTTGAGGATACTATCTACTACACAACCAAAGCACCTTGACTGAGTTTTGGCAAGTAAAGTTTGCTGAAGTAAGGCTATAATATAAATAAATATATACATAAATAAAATTTAAAAAGTAATAAAAAATGTAAAATAAAAAAAGTAAATAAATTAAGTAATGCTGAAGGAACAGGAAAAAAAAAATCACACTGCAAGAGGAATGGTTGAAAGTGATGTTTAGCCTGGAGTAGAGAAGACAAGATGGACATGACCCCTGATGAGACTCTATTTTAAGAGTCAACAAGTATAAGAGGGAGTAGACTTCTTCTTTTTTTTTTTTTTTAAACTCCTACTTTCTGTCCTAGAACCAATACTGTGTATTTGTTCTAAAGTAGAAATAGCTGTAAAGGCTAGAAAATGGAGGTTAAATGACTTGTCCAGGGTCACACAGCTAGGAAGTGTCTGAGGCCATATTTGAACTCAGGACCTCTTCTCTCTGGGCCTGGCTCTCAAATCCACTGAGCCACCTAGATGCCTCAAAGTATATTTATTCTGGGCTTCTTAGGGGACACACTTAAAAATAAAGGATAGAGATTATAGGAAGTTAGATATCAGCATAATATAAGAAAAGCTAATGAGAATGGTCAAAAAATGAAATTGGTCATTAAAAAATTTAGGTTTTAGAAGAAAATATGAAACATCTTGTGACAAAAACAATTGACCTTGAAAATAGATCAAGGAGAAATAATATAAGTGTAATTGGGCTCCTGGAAAGTTAGGATTAAAAAGAGTTGAAACACCATACTTCATGAAACCATCAAGGAAAACTACCCAGAAATTCTAGAATCAGAGGGTAAAATAGAAATTGAAAGAATTCGCCAATCACTGCCTCAAAGAGACCCAAAGATGAAAATGCACAGGAAGATCATTGCTAAATTCTGTAGTTCCTATTTTAAGGAGAAAATATTATAAGCAATAAGAAAAAAATTAAAAACTGTGGAGCTATAGTCAGAATAACATAAGACTTAATAATTGCTATATTAAAAGAACACAGGATATGGAACACAGCATTTTGTAGGGCAAAAAAAAAGGGGGGGGCTTACAACCAAGAATAATATATGCAACAAAGATGAGCACAATTATAAAAAGTAAAAAATGGATATTTAATGAACTAAAGGAGTTTCACCTATTCCTGGGGAAAAACCTAGAACTCTTAGATATTTGATCTATAAGAAATATACAAAGGCAATGAAAGACTAATCATAAGTAACTCGAAAGGTCAAATTGTTTGATTCCCATATAGAAAAATGTCATCTATGATTTCTGAGAATGGCATCATTGTCTGGATATTTTGAAGGGGAGGGTATGAAGGGAAAACTTGAGGTGGAAGTGAATATAATGTAATGAGCCAAAATGGTAGAGGAATGGACCAGGAGGAGGTAGGGTGGAATGACTGTCTCAGATGTAGGAGAAATGAGTGGAGAAGGTGAAGAGATGGTGAGGAGATAGTAGCACTAGAACCATACTCTCATAGGATCCCAGATAAAGAGAAAATGACATACACAATTAGAAGGGTAAGCATTTTCTTAATGTATAGAGAAACAGAAGGGAAGGGGGATGAGATAAGGGAGAACCAGGGGAGGGAAGGACATATCAAAGGTAGAGGGGTAAGGTGAGGGGATAAGGAAGGGGACACTCAGGACAAGGTAAGGGAGGGATTTTTAGAAGTGAACTCATATCAAGAAGTAAGAAGGCATGGTTGTGTAATAAGGAAGAGATTTTTGGAAAGGTGGATAGAATAAGATTTAAAATGTAAGGGGACCTTTGGAAATCTGGGCCAATTTGGAACTAGGAGGGCAAGGGAAGAGGATAAGGGAGAATTTTTTGGGAAGGGGTATGAATTTGAGAGGTATTAGTCAAGGAAATTATATATCTGAGGAGGGATATGGTGGTAAAAAAGGAAGAAGGGGACAAACAATTGGGAAGAACAGAGTAGATGGAAATGTACAGCCATGGGAAGAAAAATGGATAGCACAAAGGATCAAAAACCAGGATTTGACAATGTGTTGTTTACAAGAAACACACTGAAAATGAGACACACACAGAGGCTGGAGCAGAATATACTATGCCTTAGCCGATCCAGTGAAGGCAGGGGTAGCAGTCATGATCCCTGACAGAGTTGGGGTTAAAACAGATATAATTGGAAGAGATGAACAGAGAAACTATATTATGTTCATGGTGGGGTACTATGGATAATGAAGCATTATCAGTATTGGACCTGTATGCACCAAGTATTTAGCATCCGGATTTTTAAAGGAAAAATTTAATGAGATACAGATGGAAATAGATAACAAAATAATAATAGCAGGGGACTTTAATTCCCCACCTCACCCCCTGAACTACATAAATCTAACCAAAAAATAAATAGGAAAGAAATTAAGGAGATGAATAGAATCTCAGAAAAATTAAATTTAATAGATACCTGGAGAATCTCAACATGAGGTTAGTAGTAGATCTAAGCCTAAGCATATATATAATCCAAACATAGTTTATGGTGGGACAACAATGTATTAGAGAGCATAAATATAATGAAAAATTCTTACTTTAACATCCCTTATACTATGGATTCCTTAGGAGTGTGACATTGGAACAAAAGTTCCACTGAGTATGACCAAGCTGGAAAGACTTAGTTTTAGAAAGAGTATGGTGGTGGTAAGGGTATGGTGGCTGTTGCTTAAGAACCAATCTAATTAAATATGGTCCTGGTAATGTATGTTAACTGAGAACCAGATGGATTAAAGTGAACAAGTTAAATTCTGATAGGAATATGGAGAAACAAGCCTAATATTGCATTGCTAGAGCAGTTGTGAATTTTTTTTTTAGAAAACAAGATGGAAACATATATTAAGTGCTATAAAGTTCAGGGTTAGGCCCTAAGGGCATTATTGAGAGAGTAAAAAAATTGTGTATGTATGAAAATATTAATGGAAGCTTTGTTTGTAATGACAAAATAATTGGAGTTAACACAAATGGAAGAAATGACTGAATGTTGTCATATTTGAATATAATGGATTATATTATTTTGATAGAAATGAAAAATACTAGAAATGTAAAGAAAGTAATGGAACTATACAAAGTGATGAAAAAGAGAATAAGAATAATACATGCTATGATTACATTAAACAAATAGCCACAAAATCAAGATAAAAGAGCATCCAAGTAAAACAAATACAAAGGGAACTTGAAAGCAGAGGACATTTATATTAGCACACATATAATTTATATATGACAAATCAAATTTAAACAATGTGCAGTTTATGGTTTTGCACATATTTTTATGCATTTGTTTAGTTAAATGTTTTCTGGTGGTGGATATTAAGGATATTTTTAAAAAGTCTAGGGCTTCACCTAACAAAGTACTATGTCAGAATGTACCATCCAAATGTTTTGCAGTGTTTTCAGAATGCTGCATATATGATTGGGCTTGGTTGATGTGTTTATTGACTTTGGGAAAGTAATTTCTCACTTTGGACCTCAGTTTCCTTATCTGTAAAATGGGGTAGTTGAATAATATGACCTCTTGGGTCCCTTTTAGCTCTAAATATATACTCCTTTAGGTTAAAAAATTAATAATATTGGATTTAGCAATTCTAAATTCACTGGTTCCTTTCAGGAAAAGAGTTTCAGTGATCAAAATCTAGAATTAAGGTTGCTAGGAAAAATATTAATAATCTCAGATGTTCAGAAAATATCGCTCTAATGGTAGAAGGTGAAGAAACCTCTTGATGAGGGTGAAAAAAGAGAGTCTAAAAGCTAGTTTGAGGCTTAACATAAAAAAAAATCTTGGCATCCATCATTTCCTGGAAAGTTGAGGAAGAAGAAATGGAAGCAGATTTCATATTTTGGACTCAAAGTATTTGCTCCTTGGAAGGAAAGCTATGACAAATCTGGTTTTTCCAGTAGCTGTGAGAGTTGGACTATAAGGAAAGTTAAGCACATCAGAATCAATACCTTAATATTTTGGCATTGAAGAAGACTTTTGAGAGTCCTTTGGTCAGCAAGAAGATCAAATCAATTAATGCTTAAAGAAATTCATTCAGATATTCACTGGAAGGTCAGATACTGAAGGTTAAGCTTAAACACTTAATCACATAATGAAAAGAAATAACTCTTTGGAAAAGGCCCTGATATTGGGAGAGATGGAAGGCAAAAGGGGTAGGAAACAGCAAGGTTTGAGATGGATAGATAGTATCATGGAAACAGCAAATATGAACTTGGCAAACTTTGGGAGATAGTAGAGGATAGACACGCCTGGTGTGCTATGGTCCATGGGGTCACAAAGAGACAGGAATGAATAACAACAACAAAACCCACTGGAGTTAGTGGTTCAAGGTCCAATGTGCTATGAGTTGTAAGGAAGTGAAGATGGTGAAGGAAGATGAGTGGTTTGAGAAGACTGATGCTAGGAAAAAAGAAGAGGACCTGACAAATGCTCAAGGGGATAGCAAGGGCAAATGCATTATTTTTTAGGCTGAGGAAAAGTTAACCATATTTGTAAATGAGAGAGGGACAGTTTGAAGGAAGGAGAGAGAAGCTAGCTAATGGAGGCATGATCCCAGGAATGCAACAGGGGAATATGATGAATAACAGAGGTAAATTTAGTTTTTAAGAAGAGGAATGCCTTTTCCTTTGAGATAAGGGGAAAGAGCAGACATGTGATGAAAATGAAGAGAAATTTTTGGGGTGGAAAGAAGAAAGTTGAAGAAGCAACTTTGGCCTCAATCTTCTCCCTAAAGTTTGAGGAAAAACCATCTACTAAAAACAAAGGAATCTGGGTGGGTGTTTTGAAAAGAATGGGAAAGACTTGTGTCATTGTGTAAGGATGGAACACATTTGACAGAAAAAAGAGCAATTTCATTTCAAAATTTTGAAATTCTCATTTATATGAAACTACATAATAATTATTACCTAAACGCAGGAAAGCAGACAGGCATCAAAGACTTGCCATATGCCAAACATGGTGCTGATATAATAAATATTCAGTCACTCCACTTCTCTCATGTCTGGAATGCATAGTCTCCTCTTTTCCAACCTAGCATCTCTTGTTCCTTTAAAAATCTGCTCAAGAGAGCCACCTTCCCTAGCTTCCCCGCAGTCTTCCTCAACCATTTTACCTTGTACTTATTTTGTAGGCTTGTAGATTATTTACATTCTCTCAGAATTGATATTAAGAAGTGATACCAAGACAGAAGAGTGGTAAAGGCTAGACGATGTTAAGTGACTTACCCAGGGTCATACAGTTAGGAAGAATCTGAGGTGAGATTTGAACCCAGGAGCTTCCGTCTCCAGGACAGGCTCCCCATTCCCTGAGCCACCTAGCTGCACCTCTTGTTCATTTTATAGATGAAGTGACTGAGGCAAATAGGATGAAAAGACTTGGCCGGGGTAAGTCACAGCTAGAAAGTATCTGAGGACAAATTTGAGCTCAGGTCTTCCTGACTCTGGGGCTAGCAGTGCACTGCCTAACTGCTTCTTGATTAATTGATAATAATATGATCGCACATTTCTAGTCTCACTGGTTAGAATTTTCCCAGTTTCATTTTGTTAGCACGCTATATTAAAAAAAAACGAGGAACCCCTAAAATTACTTCTCATGTAGGTTTACATAATGAACATGAATCCAAGTAAATCCTGCCCCTCCCCACTTTATATGCTAGAATAGTTTCACTCTCCTATTTCCTGTCCATGATGAGGTGGCGATGTCCATCCTGCCCCCCCCCCCCCAATTTCATCTTGCTGGCTGGCAGCAGCCACAGCAGGAGCTCCCTACAGTTTTGATAAGAAGTTGAAGGTAGAGAAACAAGTCTGACTGCTCAAAGTAAAAGGAAGGGGCCTTCGCTACTGCCCATGTCCATTCAGCAGCTCTTACCAAGTCTTTGGAGGCTCCACCAGGGCAGAAATTAACTTTTGGTTTATAACACGGATGTTCCTTAGGGTTTACCCCACGGACAGGAGCAGCAGGGCAAGTAATTTGTGCGTATAATTCTTCATTTTCATTCTAGTGACCAAAGCCACAACACAGAGACAGACAGACAGAGAGAACCTGTAAATATGGAGCTAATAATACTTTCCATGCGAGCTGGGTAGAAACACGAACCCGATGCTTAAAAATAAAAAAAATAAAAAGAAATCTTGGCTGATGGATTTCCCCTCAGGTAAAACAATAGGATAGATTTCGTTTCTTTGTCAGCTCTCCTGAAGGAGATCTCGATGACAGCAATAAACTCAGATACCTTTCGGTATTGATATTCCATGAGCTCCCCTCGAATTTGGAGGCACAAAAGAGAAAATGTTATTAAAAAACAACAACAACTAAAAGAAGGGCTGCCTGAGACAACCCTAATAGCCAGGTCAGAGAGCTGCCCTTCCCCTTCTTGTTTTTCTCTAGGGAGGGCTGCTTTTCCCTACTCCACTCCAAAGGAGGACAGGCCTAGCAGGGGCTGCCACAATTCAGAGAAGTGTCTAGTAAAGGAGATCTCAGGCAGACCCCCTGCCCTGGGGCTTCATCCCCCTTTTAAAGGAGGAGAATCCTCCTCCAACTTTCACTTTCTTTTGCCCTCACACTCTCTCTCTTCCTTCCCAGCTGCCTCTCTGGGCATCTCTTGGGTCATACCCTTGTTGCTGTTCTTTAGGGCTTTGGGGCAGGGGACAGGGCCCTGGGCTGGAGTCAGGAACCTTCAGACACTTCCTTGACGAATGACCCTACGCCAGTCACTTCACCCTGTTTGTCTCAGAGGCCACCACCGTAAAATGAGATGGGAAAGGAAATGGAAATGGAAACCACACTAGGATCTTTGCCAAGAAAAGCCCATATGGGGTAACAAAGAGTCAGACACAACTGAAATGACTGAGCACCGAATTCCCTTAGTACAGGCTCTATCTCTTTCTCTACAACTACTGCAATCATTCTCCCTTTGGGGCTCTTCTTTCCCCAGTCCACCACCCCTCTCCGTCCTCATCCAGTCCATCTTCCACAGAGTTTCCAAAATGCTTTTCCCGAAGCTCCGGTCAGATTAGGTGACTCTCCTGCTCCATAAACTCCGGTGGTTCCCTACTGCCTCTCAGATAAAATAGGAATCCCTCCAGCATTTAACACCCTTTCCCACGGGTCCCCACCAACACTTATACGCTCTTCTTCCCACGCTTAGCCTTGGTATAGATCACACACGGAGCTCCATCTGCTCTCCCTCTGTGCTGTCCATCCCACATCCCACATCCCACATCCTTCATCCCAGTCCATGCCTGGGGATCAACGTCCTCCTCTCCTCGCCCCCAGAGGGAGAAATACACAGGATTCAATGGAAGTGTTGCCACCTGCTTCTTTTAAACCCTGACTTTCTGTCTTCAGAACAACTATCACACGGAAGGACAAGGGCTAGGCAATGGTAATTTAGTGACCTGCCCAGGGTCACAGAGCTATGAAGGGGTGGAGGTCAAATTTGAACCCAAGACCTCCAGGCCTGACCCTCTATCCATCCTGGTGCCTAGCTCCTGCAGTGTTCTTTCTGTGTTACTCTGCTGCCTTCCAGAGTTGCATACTGTTAAAAGAACAGTTTTATCATTTAAAGAGGAAAATTTTGTTCATGGAAATAAAATGTTGGATGCGGATGATTTCCTTGTTATTTTTCACTACATGAGGTAGTTGTGCCTAGTAAGGAGAGAAATGGATGATCTTGGAGTCAGGAAGAACTAGGCCAGAGTGATGCCTCTGCTTGCCTCTGTGCATAGAGTCCTGGGACTGGAATCAGGAAGACAAAGCTCAAATCCAACCTCTGACACTCACTGGCTCGGTGACCTGGGGAAAATCAATTATTTGCTGCTTGCCTCAGTGTCTCAACTAAAAAATGGGTATAATATATTCCTTGAAGGATTGTTGTAAGGATCAAATGGGGTAATTATCATAAAAACCACTTAGCGCAATGCCTGTCACAGAGGGGGCACCACGTAAATGCTTCGTCCTCCCTCTTCTGTGTGGGCAAATCACTTAAGTTTTCAGTGTCCTGGTTAACTCTCTAAAACAATAAACTGAAAAAAATTTAAAATAAAAAAATAAAAACAACTGAAAAAACCCCTATAAACTGGATTAAAGTTGCTCATCTGCAGATGGAGTTTCCTCATGTGACAATTCCCTATTCCAGTGAAATCACAGATTCAATCTCTATGACTACCTTTATTTCTTACTAAAATCATTTTAATTATGTCTTTGTCAATAGGACATCAATACTACATAGCTACATTATAATTAATTATACAATTATATATTATAAAGTTGTATAATATATTAATGCTTATTATATAATATGTATTAAAGTAGCTATATTATATATTGTAATGCAATACCTTTTATGGGTTAGTCATGATATCCATTTGAATGCAAGTCTAAAATGTAAAATCCTTTATATTGAAGTGTTTTCTTACTGAATTATGTTATAATAAAGTTTCATTATCTCTATAGGAACCTGCAGGAACGTGACTTAAAGTTAAGAAAAAAGACTCTCCTTGTCCTTCAGGAGTTTGATGCCATATTGGAATATAATATTGCCTGGTGCACACTGGAGAAATGAAGTAGAAGATGAAGAATTACGGCCCTGATCATAAAATCCAAATGGATGGGCAGCTCGATGCATTATGCCCATCAGCATGGGTGCCTTGGACAGATGTAGTGATGGACAAAAGACCTGGAAGGACCTCCCATAAATATGGAGGGGAGACTGGGCTCTACGGTCATAGTTAGGAAATCACAGCGAGCTTCCAATGATCCCAGCTGATCATCGCCACAAAAGGCCATATTATTTTTTATTTTTTTAAAACCCTTACCTTCCATCTTGGAGTCAAGACTGTGTATTGGCTCCAAGGCAGAAGAGTGGTAAGGGCTAGGCAATGGGGGTCAAGTGACTTGCCCAGGGTCACACAGCTGAGAAGTGGCTGAGGCCGGATTTGAAACTAGGACCTCCCATCTCTAGGCCTGGCTCTCAATCCACTGAGCTACCAGCTGCCCCCAAAGGCTATATTATTAATAGTGATGCTTTTCCATTTCTGAAATCCCTTACAGTTACAGAGGAGGGGACAGCAAAATCTCAGAAAACTCATATTTGAAAGCAACCAAAAGGACAATAGAAAGACACAGGGTGGGCAGGAATATGCTGTGGTATATTTATCAATGAGAATTTGCAGTCATACAAAAGACATCATAAAAGTATACGTATAGGGGAGATCTAGGGGGCTTAGTGGATAGAGAGCCAGGCCTAGAGTAACATCAGATACTTCCTAGCTATGAGACCCTGGGCAAGTCATTTAACCCCCTTTATCTAGCTCTTACCACTGTTCTGCCTTCTAATTAATATAGAGCATTAATTCTAAGATGGAAGGTAAGAATTTTTATTAAAATTTTTTTTAAGTATATGATTTCCAGAAAAAGACAGTGAGGTCAACCGAGGCAATAGGAGTTAAGTGACTTGCCCAGGGTCATCCAGCTAGAAAATGTCTGAGGCTAGGTTTGAACCCTGATCTTCTGAACTCTAGGCTTAGTGCTCTATCCACTGTGCTACCTAGCTGCCCCTACCAACTGCTGCTTTTAGTGCAGGAAACTAGGCTATACAAGCACTGGAGAATAACTCTCACTTCATTTATATCTAATAAAGAAAAATGTAAAAAGTAAGGTTTCATAAAGTGAAAAAAGTTCAAAGCAAAAAGAGAAACGGACATTTACTCTCTTCATATAACTAGAATTCCAAATGCTACATTTCATTCAGTTTCCCTAGTGTGAAAGAGCACTCAGCATCTTCTCCTTCTTTTCAACGGTTGTCAGCTTTTTACTAATAATATCAATTTTAGCAGTGAACAGTATTAAAATATCACAGATTAGAACACTGGGTGGATATTTCTGAGGATGACATAGGTGGCAAGCTTTCTTTTCCCCTGTTTCAAACGATTCTTTCTTGTCTAGAGCACATTCCTTCAATTTCTAATGCTTTGAAACATATGAGATAACAATATAATCATAAAAGCTAATTAGTAAAGATTTTGTGTTTTGTTAATGATGTGTAATTGATTATGGCTTGAGGATGGAAAGAAATCAACCCTTCGCCCATGATGACTAATACATTTTATCCTCTCTGTATTGTTGAATTTTATGAAGTTAGTGACATTTTTACGATTACGTTTTTGTCTAATATGGGGATGCTCCCTCACCATTCTGGCATTTTCTCACATTTTCTTATACCAATGAGGAAATGGAAGCTTTTAAAAATGGAGAGAGAATGCTTACTGTATGATTATTAAAAGCATGTATTTCACCCTTTTGGTGAGAATTAATAGCTATGGGCATCTGAAGTCCCTCCCTGATCTATATCTGTGATCCTATGATTATACTTTGAACAAATGACTGGACCTAATTTCCTCATTGTGTCATTATTACGTCTTTGATTTTGGAGCATTATCATTGATGTTTCTTTTAACTACTCTCCTCTTTTTCCTCCATAGTAATAGGCCATATTTATATAAAACAGATGATCTGAACTTTTTTGTTGGGGGAGAGGGGTGGAGTAAATTCTAGAGTAACAAAATAAGCATCTCATACTCTTCTCCTGGGGATATTCCATATTGTCATTAATCCTCAAATCAAATCAACATGTAGTTAAAAAAAAAAAAAACAAACCTCCAACGTGGTTTATGTTGAGAGAAGTCCAAATACAGAGAGTAAGGTTTCTTAGCCAAAGTCAATTTCCTTAAATATATTCCCTTCAATCAACTAAAACAAAACAAAAAACAATCATACAACAATCACAGAAACAAACCCAGGACAGCAAGAAATCCCCTTGAATTTCTGGTACAGGGATCATTTTCTCCCCTAACCTGAGGGCTGGTATAATTTATCGTGATTTTCTGCAAAGTTGTCAGTTTTATTTATCTTTACTAAAAGTGAAATTTAATGAACTCAAAATTCCTCTAAATTTCTCAGTTCATCTTCCACTATAAATATAAATATATATTGATTACTGATTATTATCATTTCTGTTTTTAAGGGGGAAGTAATCTGCTCTTTTCATAGTGACTCGGGATCTTGCTGATGTGACAACTTGAAGTGCCTGACACAGTTGTGGCAGAGTTTCAACAAGCTGAGATTAAGAGTTTGTTATGACATGGCCCTTTATTCTTAACACACAACCAGGACTGTAATTCTGGCATAGTAATTCCCTGTTGTTATTTTCTGACATTTGGAAATGTCCAAAGTCGCTCCACTTAGACACCTGCAAAGATGCTCCCAGCACTTTCGCACCATACATGGTAATAACCGTACGACCCAAGTCGACCCACCCAAAGGTTAAGGCTAGCAGGAAAATTGTTGTTGATTGCTCAGTGCCATTTTGGCTGTGTTGGCCTGAAGCACTCCTCCTCCTCTTCTCAGACTGTGAGTTTTGGCATCTTCAGAGCCATCTGTAGTCAGACTGTCAGATGTATCTGTCTGATAACTAAATAAAACTAAGAATCCAGGCTCTGCAATGTGGCATCATGCTCAGGATACAAAGTTTGCCATTGGTGGAAAAGGAGTTGGGGAGAAAGAGGGAAGACAGCGAGCATTTATTAAGTGCATACTCTAGGAATGGTGCTGGGCTGAGCATTTCCACCTACTGTCTCACTTGACCCTCACAACAACATTTAGGTGAGCCCCACTAAGGAATGGATCCTCGATCACAAGATGGAAGGGCTAAAGAATCATAGATCTGTTGCCAGAAGTAACTTCACATCATAATAGATAGCATTTCTAGAGCACGTTTTTGGTTTTTTAAACTCTTACCTTCTGTCTTAGAATTGATATTAAATATTGGTTCCAAGGCAGAAAAGCAGTAGGGCTGGGTAATCGGGGATGTGACCTGCCTTGGGTCACACACTTAGGAAGTGTCTAACTCCACATTTGAACCCTGGACCTTCCCTCTCTAGACCTGGCTCCTGATTCACTGAGTCATCTAGCTGCCCCTTTAAACAGCATTGTAAAGTTTGCAAAACGCTTTTGCAAGTATCTCACTTGATCTTATGATAATCCAGGAAAACAGATGCTGTTATTATTCTCATTTTATTGATGAGGAGGTCAAGGCAGACAGAGATTGAGTGACTTGTCCAGGTTCTGAAGACGGACTTAAATTCAGGTCTGCCTGAGTCCAGGTCCAGCGCTCTATTTATTGTGCCATCTAGTCAAGATTCCATCAAGTCCAAGCCCCATATTTTACATATGAGGAAACTGAGGCTGGAGAAGGTTAAATGATCCGCCCCAAGTCGCACAGGTAGCAAACAATCACTGTGGGATTTAAACCCTTGACCTCTGGCAACACATTCAGAACTGGGGTCTCTGTACTAATGCTGCCTCTTCCCTTTGGCAGTCTGATGAAGCCTTCTCTGGGCGACAATAAACATTTCTTAATGGCCTACTCTAGGCTAGGCATTGTGCTAAGGGCTGGGGATAGAAAAGTGAAACTGAAACAGGCCCTCCCATAAGGGAGCTTATCCTCTCCTTTTAGAATACACCAGGTGCACTGGGGCAGAAGAGATGCAAAATAAATAGAGGACAGTTTGGGGAAGGCCAAGAACCCTCAGCCTGGGGGCCCGGGAAAGACATGGGCAGAAGCCCCAGCCGAACTTGAAAGGAAACCAGAGATTTCAAGAGACAGAGCCGTCCCAGCACTCCTCGGCCTTCTTTGCTAGATTACTATCTATGTCTCTAAACGTGGGTATATCCCAAGGCTTATTCCTGCTGCAGAGGCACTCACAACGAAAATCCACCAGCCGTGCCTGCTGCCAGCCCTCCATTTGTGTCCAAAGAATGCTTTCCATGGGAGCTCCCCTCCTTCTTTAGCTGAGGACAGGCCTATCTCCCAGGCACCCAGAAAGCCCCAACTTTGCAAAAACTGCCATTTAACAGGAGATGCTTTCATGTGGGTGGGCAACAGCTGTTATTTTCTTTTATGTGTTTAAGTGAATTTTTATACTCTGTACATGTGCCCTGAGGTGATTTAATTGTGAAGGGGGCAATTTTAGACATAAAAGAACAAAATCATAAATAAGCAAATAGCATCTAATTTCAGAAGGTGGGGTTATAGCACTCTGCATGCCCCCAACTTTCCTCTATTTCGCTGGGTAAGGAGACCAGTCCTTTAACAACATGATACGATTGAACATTATACCAACATAAGCTCAGAGCAATAATGGCTAAGGCATTAGGGATAATCAAGTCCTCCTCTTCATTCCAGGAAAGTGCATCTATGTCCTTTGTTCTGGAAGCAGATCTGAAACCCTGCCTGATTTAAGTTCCTCTCCCCATCTGCCTGTTCTAATCAGTGCTGTGGACAGCAAGCAGAAGCAGCCTAGCCTACAAGGTATTGTAACTGCCAAATTCCTTTTTCCTTTCACCTCCTACTTTTCTCCTTAGTCACAAGTATATTCTCTCTCCTTTCTTCCCTCCCTCCTTTCTTCCTTCCCTCCTTCCTTCCTCTTTCTTTCTTTCTTTCTTTCTTTCTTTCTTTCTTTCTTTCTTTCTTTCTTTCTTTCT
>NC_058134.1:173593328-173641990 GCF_016433145.1 Gracilinanus agilis
TCTCTCTCTCTCTCTCTCTCTCTCTCTCTCTCTCTCTCTCTCTCTCTTTCCTCCCTCCTTCCCTCCCTCCCTCCTTCCCTTCCTTCCTTCCTTCCTTCCTTCTTTTCCTTTCTCTGTCTCTGCTATGACTCTGTTTCTGCCTCTTTTTGGCTCTGTCTCTGTTTCTCCCTCTGTTCTTCCTCTCTCTTTGTTTTTGTCTCTCTGGTCTCTGTTACCATTCTTGTCTCTATCTCTGTCTCTCTTTGTCTCTCACACAGCAGGGTTTTTTCCCCCATGTAACTTGATTTCTTTAGTACTTTGAACAATATAAGAAGAAATAGGCAGGGGGCAGCTGGGTAGCTCAGTGGATTGAGAGCCAGATCTAGAGACAGGAGGTCCTAGGTTCAAATCTTCCCAGCTATGTGACCCTGGGCAAGTCACTTAACCCCCACTGTCTAGCCCTTACCACTCTTCTGCCTTGGAGCCAATATACAGTATTGACCCCAAGACGGAAGGTAAGGGTTTAAAAAAAAAGAAGAAGAAGAAAAATTGGCAGAATAAAAGCAAAACCACTGATTCATCTCTTTTCTGACTCCAGTTTCCTCACTTTATACTAACAAGCAGTTAAGAAACAAAAGGGTAGCTACCTTCTCTGTTCTATATTTTGTTACTATCAAGATGAAAAAAAGTTGAATATACACAGTAGTTACTTAATAAATGCTTATCGATTAATGAATTAAACAAGTAGGAAAGGACAGAAAAATCTCTTTTTAAAATAAGCTGTCCAGGGGGCAGCTGGGTGGCTAAGTGAATTGAGAGTCAGGCCTAGAGGTAGGAAAGCCTAAATTCAAATATGGTCTCAGACCCTTCCTAGCTATGTGACCTTAGACAAGTCACTTAAACTTGATTACCTAGCCCTTACCACTTTTCTGCCTTAGAACCAATACACAGTATTCTAAGATGGAAGATAAGGGCTTAAAAAAGAAATAAACAAAATGAGCTGAAAAAGTGGAATAGGTTGTTGATTTCCCATCACTAGAAATCTCCAAATGAAGATGACATGACCACTTGTCCATTATATTGTAAAGTCAGTTCTTGGTGAGGTCTTGGTTGTATTAGACAAATGACTTCTGGGGTACTTACCAACTCTTGAGATTCTTTGGAACTGTGATTTTCTAAAAGGTCAATGTAGCAGAAAAGAACATATAACCATAATCACAGAATTTTAGAGATGGTAGAGACCTAATCAGCTAGAGGAATACCCAGTCCAAAAATAGTCATCTAGCCTTTTCTGGAAGACCTTCTGTTATGGGGAATTTGGTATTTCCCAAGGACACCTTGGGACTTACTGAGTTGGGACCAACAATGCGAGTTAGCCACCTGATAGTGTGGTATTGCTGGGTCAAAGGGTATACAGAGTCTTATAATTCTTTGGGCATAATTCCAGATTACTTTCCAAAATGGATGAATCAGTTCATTTCCACCAGTAGTGCATTAGGGGACATTCACTTTTGGCTGCTTCTCATTGTTAACAATTTTTTTCCTGACCTTGAGCTTACTTGACACTCCCTCCATTGCTCCTGGTTTGGTCCTCAGGGTTTAAACAACAACAACAAAGTTTTATTCTACTTCCACATGGCAGTTTTTCATTACTTAGGGAGAGTTGTCATGGCCCTTTCCCCTCAGTCTCCTCTGGGTTAAACCTATCCAGGTCCTTCAATCAAAGCCATTCGCCATTCTTGTTGCCCTCTCCTGGGCAATTTATTACTCTACTTCTTAAACTATGGCCAAAACTGAATAAAATGCTCCAGATGTGGTCTGACTAGGATAGAGTACAACAGAATGATTGCCTCCTTATTCCTAGAAACTATCTAATTCTCAATGGAGCCTAAGATTGCTTAA
This sequence comes from Gracilinanus agilis, assembly GCF_016433145.1. Classification (NCBI taxonomy): domain Eukaryota; kingdom Metazoa; phylum Chordata; class Mammalia; order Didelphimorphia; family Didelphidae; genus Gracilinanus; species Gracilinanus agilis. The sequence goes on from NC_058134.1 coordinate 173,595,210, forward strand.
ATTTTCTGGCTGTCAAGACCCACAGCTGACTTGTATGGAAATTACATTCAACAAAAACCTTTCAAATCTTTTTTAGACAAACTATTGCCTAATCGTTTCTCCCCGATTTTGTACTTCTAAGGGTGATTTTTCAAGCTTACGTGTAAGACTTGGGTTTATACCTATTGAATTTTATCTTCTTAAATTCAAAGCAGTGCTCTATGTGGATGGTGTCAAACCCAAATAAAAACGGGGCCACTACACAGTACATAAAGGTTCCTGCAGGCTGAATATTGACTTAGTTTTTAAATCTACTATTATCTGTGTTTCATTGTGTTTTTATTTTGTTCACTGTCTCCCAATTACATTTTAATCTGGTTCCAGGCAGTACTTGGGAGGGTTGCCTGCTGCATTTGAGTTTGACACCTCTGCTCTTGGCTGTCAAGATATTTTGGGATCCTGACTCTGTCCTTTAGTATGTTAGTTCTTCCTCCCAGCTTTGGGCCATCTGCACATTTTATAAGAACACCATCTATTCCTTAACCAAAGGATTTGAAAAAAATGTTAAGCAGCACAGAGCCAACCTCAGATCCCCAGAAGGCAACCTACTGAAAAACTCATTCTGTCAAAGTAGACATTAAACACTAATAACTATTTTTGCAGTTAGAAGAATTCAAGTAGCCATGGACCTATTTAATTGTACTATTGTCCAGAAATGTCAAACTCTTGGGATGGGCCCCAAGAAAGAGCAAAATGTTGTGGGAACTAGATTAAAATATAATTGAGAAATGTTGAACAATTTGAATAAAAATACAATGCAATCTAAGTCAAAGTGTGGCCCATAGGGATTTTATTTCTATTTGAGTTTGATACTACTGCTGTAGCCCACACCACTTCATCTTTCCCATAAGAATAGTATGAAAACATTGAACAAATGTTTATTTTTTCTAAAATCTAGACAGCTTTCCCTTAATTCGCCAGTTTAAAAAGAAACAATGCCACCAAATAAACAAAGGATTTAAGATGAGTCTGAAATGACTTGTTGTTGAAGCTGTACTCACTCTTTGTGACCACCATTTATTTTTCTATTCAACCTGCTCTTGATTTTTTATCTCTCGCTTTATAGGAGGGAGCTTGAGAAATTAGATGACTTCCATCTTTTCTTTTTCTTCTTTCTCTCTTTTTCTTTCTTCCTCTCTCCCTCCCTCCTTCTTTCCTTCCTTCTTTGCTTCCTTCCTTCCTTCTTTGCTTCTTTCCTTCCTCCCTCCCTTCTTTCCTTTCTCAAATGTGGAAACTGGGTCCTACTGAATTTTTTTTTTAAAAAGCCTTCTTTTCACTATAATTCTAAGAATTTAATTCTAATTATCCATTAATTCTAATAATCCATTATAGAATTTTCTCTGGAATTGGAGTCAATCAACAAGTATTTAGGCAGCTAGTAGCACAGTAGGTAGAACACTGGGATTTACCTAATAAAAAAGGTCAGGAAGTCATGAATTTGAATTCAACTTCAGGCACTTAGTAGTTGTGTGTCTCTGAGCAGGTCATTTAACCTCTGGTTGGCTCAGTTTCCTCACTGTAAAATGAAGATAATAATACCATCTACCTCACAGGGTTGTTATCAGAATCAAATGAGATAATATTAGTAAAACACTTGGCACAATGCCTGGCACATAGTGGGAGATATGTAAATGTTTGTTGTTATTATTACTATTATTATTTAGTCTTACGAGAAGAAGTGTGTATTCTTCTAATGCCCTTAAAAGGTAATGCTACTGTATATGTGGCAAGCAGGATTCTGAAATCTGCCTATGACATGTTCTACGAATTTTAAAACTGCCTCCTGTAACAAAATCTATTGTTTTTTTTGCAACACGTGTAATACTTTAAACTTTTGTAGTTAATAGAGTAAATTCAAAAATAATTTCTCTCTGTGTGTGTATGTGTTTCTAAAGGTTTGTAGCAAGACAGAAGTTAAAAGGATCAGAAGAAGCCTGAGATTTTAGGAATTCCATAAAGCTAGAAAGAGATCAACCCAACCAAGCATAACTTTCATGTTTTGTAACAAAAGGGAAAATGTGGGTCACAGAGGTTCATCTGCTTCTCTGCAGAGCAAGGCACCCCCTTATATCCAACTTTATGATCCAGGTCCTCTCCTTGCATCCAGAAGTCTAGTTAAGCAATTGGCTCCTTTTACAGAGTAAACAGAAGATGGGGGACCCAGTCACAAATACAAAATGTTGCAATCGCTGCTCCACTAAATCTTGAACAAAAATCTAAGTGGTGATAGCAGGGGAAGTATCATCCTTTTGGGAAGAATCTGAAGAAAGTAAAGCTTGGCAGGTAATTTAACCTTCTGGAAGTGCTCACACACATTCCATACTATTAATAAGCATCCCGTGTATTCTTGGGGTGGGAGGTGGAGGGGAGGAATTCTTCAAATTGGCCCTCTTTATGCCCTGTTTCCTCCTTTATGTGCAATTTCATCTTTCTGGGGCCTCCATAAATCTCTCTCAGCCCACATTAGCCTCCCATTATGAGAGATCTGCCATAATGACAGCCACCTGTTTTAATGACAGAGCCAGGATGACATAATTTACAGCAAAGTGTTGTTAATCTAAGTAACCTTTCCCTTCAGGAATGCCATCCCATCTCCATGCAGTTATGAGCCATTTCCAGAGCACCTGTTCCCCCTCTAGTCTTAAAAGGTAAATTCCTCCCGACGGGGGCTCCCCTGCTCTTAACCCCACCCTGAGCTGCATTATCTGGGTAAATCCTATAGTTTTATTAATCAGGGGGGCGGGGGAGTGAGTGGGATGGGATATAGAAGGAGCAAAAAATACCAGGCAAGAGAGAAAGGAGAGAACATATTGTTTGAAAATGAGCATTAACATTACTGTAATAGGTTGGTCAGAAATTTGTCAACATAGTTAAACTGCCACCTTCCCTCGGCTTCTTTCTGGTAACAGCTGCGGATGCTGTTGATAGGCCGGCCGTTCCCATCTCCTCCAGGATATTAGGTAAACTGGTACCCGTGGCATCACGTTGCTTAATGGCAGTGATGACTATGAATGCCATTCTCCACTCGTGCACAAAATGGTGCTTGCATGCCTTTCCCTTCCACTGATTAAGCCTGGTAGCCTTCCCAAAATAGCCAGCACAAGCTGAGGGGCTTTTAAAAACGACTGGTTCAAAAACATCAAAGAGGTTCTGGCAATCCCATAAAATGCGGATACATCAGCTTTGGCATTATGAAAAAGAGCCCGCATCTTTAATAATTCATTTTACCTATGATCTCATCTGGGTGGGCATACTGTTCACTAGTAAAGGCCACAGCCTAGCCATAACTTCTCCAATATGTGTGCGTCTTGCCCATAGCCTTCCAGAAATACTCTAACACGCTGAAGGGTTTCCTGAGGGTCTTCATGAATGAAAAAGAAAGTCCCAGAAAAAAGAAAATCTAACCTATGTCGAATCTTTCTTATAGAATGACAAAATAGAATCAACTAACCATTAGGTGCACCTTCCTCCCCTTGCCTTCTCCTTTTACTGAGGTGTTTTTGGTTGTTCAGAAGGCTCCAATGAGATGGAAGTAAAAAAAAACTTTTTTCCTTCAAATAAAACAAAGGACCACTAGGCCTTACCATCTTCCCTGAGACTGCTTCTTAAAGTTGTCCAGGCCTTACTATCCTTTTCTGACTTGGCACATCTGTAGTTCTCTTCCCAATCCCTACACTGTCATTTATTCTACTTCTATTAGTCTGGGTCTTACCATTTGTTTTACCACTCATCCCATTGGATTTCTGGGTCTTTCTAACAATCCCACACTTTAATTTTCTTTTATATATTGCCTCCTTCAATTAGAGTATGAGGTCTTTGAGGGTAAGGATGGCCTTTTCTTTTTCTGCCTGGAGCTAAGTACATTGCCAGGTACATAGTAAAGGTTTGATAAATATTTATTGACTGCTTTACTAACTAAAGTCAGAAAATAAACTCTGGAGTCACATAGCTCAACCCAGGTCACCAGTTCTTCCAAAAATTGTGGTCTTCATGAACAGAATAAAGAAGTTTGATCTGATCAATTTGAGTCATCAACCAAATATACAGAAAGAGAAATTTATATGGATAAACTTTTGGAAATAAGAATACTCTTTACCTTAACAAATGTACTTTAATCTAGGTTAGGTTTCCTTGTCTGTAGAGGCAATTCGTGTTGGATATGATAAACTAGTTTTTGTGTTAATTCTCTAATTCATCTTCCCCTAGAGTAAAGGGAGAAAAAAGCAAAAAATAACAAGAGGCAGCCAAATACATAAATAAAAGTTAAGACAGTGAACCTGTAGATAACGACTACTTTGATTTATGGTCTAAAGATAAGAAGGCTAAGCCATAGTGATTATCCAAAAGAGATGCCACAGGATTCAAGAGTGAGTCCTTCTGTCTTTCTCTCTCTTTTTTTTTTAAACCCTTGTACTTCGGTGTATTGTCTCATAGTGGAAGAGTGGTAAGGGTGGGCAATGGGGGTCAAGTGACTTGCCCAGGGTCACACAGCTGGGAAGTGGCTGAGGCTGGGTTTGAACCTAGGACCTCCCATCTCTAGGCCTGACTCTCACTCCACTGAGCTACCCAGCTGCCCCCCCTTCTGTCTTTCTTACTGACACCTCGTTTTTGTATTCTACCTACTCCCTCTACAACCCCAGCACATTTTCTGAAATGCAGTTACTTTTATTTTCTGGTGAAGAATTTAGCAAAAAGTCCACTTTGGTTCACTGAATTCTCTAGGAAAATTACAGAAACAAATGCTGTGGAGAAAATATTGTTTACATCTTTTAAAAAAGTCATTTTTTGGTTTTGTATTTTTAAGTGAATAAAAATAAAAAGAGTCTATGCTCTTAAGAAATTATAAATCAGTTTACAAAGTGCTGGAAGACTTCACAAGCCTTGAGCACAGGGGCCTTGGCATAGTTTATCACTTAATACACATTCATTTCAAAAGAATAATGTCTAATGGAAAATAGTTAGCATTTTATGAATATACAAGTTTCATACTAGCCATTGTCATCAAAGACTGGGAAATGAGCAGAAGAGTCAGGTAGCAAAATGTCTTATTGTAAAGAGACCATCACAGGATTTTACACCAATTCAAGGAGACGTGTTAGAGAATGTCTGTTGTTTTTTTTTTTTTCCTTTCTTTCTATTTTCTGTTTCTGCCAATGGAAGAATAATAATAAAGGGAGCTTCACACAAATAGGGTCTTCAGCTGACAAGTTGGATAGAGGAACATGAGACACATCAGTTTGCTGACAGTGGCCATTTAATTTTACTTGTGGTCAGGATGTCACCCACCTGACTCCCCCTTCTGAAAGGGAATGGAGCATCCTGCAACCAGTACAGTGGATGAGCTAGCTCAGGTCCAGTAGACAGCCCAAGTACTACAAATTTAGAGAATTAAGTTACAGAATTGGAAGCATCCTTTAGTGACTCAGGGTGAAGATTATCCACCATCAGGTACAAATATTGAGGACCCCAAGTTTGCCCCTTAGCTTCCCACTAAATAAGTTTTATGGGGCATGATGACAACTTTCCAGCCCTCTTAGTTCATTTTTGCCTCTTCCTGGAACCCTGGACCATGGGATTCTCTTCTCTCTACTCCCCTCCCTCACCAATCCCAACCCATATTGACAGGCTCAAAGTGTGGTTTGCATTGTCGCAGCTCTGGGGCCTGAAGAATGCACATATATATTGTGAATAAACTGCTATGAGGAGACTGGGCCTTCCATTGGAAAGGACTGGAGAATATTTGATAATACCCTCCGCATCTAAACGCAATCTGGGGGAGGTGACCAGAAAGCCTATGTTAGGACATTCTACACTTCTAATAAAAGCTTACATTGAAATAAAGCACAGACCAATTTCTTGATGGATCTTCTGACCTGAGCAGTCAATAAGCACTAATTGTCTTGACTTAATAAATGTGCCTGGCACTGTGCTTGGTGCTAGGGATACAGACAAAGGGAATTAAACAGCCTTACTTCCAAGAAACTTACATTCTAGTGCAAGACATAATAAATATGTATACATACATACATACATATATATATATATATATAAACGTATATGTGTATATACAAAATAAAATTGTACAGAATACCGCATAGTTTTCTACACAGGAAGAGAGGCCACCAGCAGTTGTAGGAATCAGCAAAGGCTTCCTGTGTAGGATATCTCTTTGGCTGCGTCTTAATGGAAGAGAAGGATTGGAGGAGGCTGAGGGGAAGAGGATGCAGGAAGGGATATACAGGGAGGGTACCAATGAAAAGCTAAGGAGGATGAGATTGAATGCTGCCACTTGGGAGGAACAGAGAACAGGCACATTGGTCTGGATCACAGAGTGTAGGAGGGGGAGTCATAGACAATGAGCCTGAAAAGACAGGTTGCAGCCAGGTTGTAAAGAGCTTTAAGAGCTAAAGAGAGGAGCTTATGTTTTATCCTAAAGGATAAAATCTTGGAAGCCACGGGAGCTGATTGAGTAAAGGAGTGACATGGTGAGATTTGCACTTAGGGAAGATCTCTTTGGCAGTGAATAGAAGACAGACTCGAATGGAGAGAGACTTGAAGGGAAGATATGAATGAGAAAGCAGTTTTAATAATTGAAGTGAGAGATAATGAAGGGCTAAGCCAAGGTGAAGGCTGTAGATTAGAGAGAAGAGGTCAAATGTAGGGATGTTGTAGAGGGAGAAACAGAAAGATTTGGCAACTGAATGGATACACTCAGTGAGGGACAATGAGAAGTCAAGGATAATGCTGAGTTTATGAACCAAGGAGATGGGGAGAAGAGCGGGACCTTCAACAGAAATAAGGACATTTAGAAGAAGGAAAAGTTTGGGGGGAAAGATGAGGTTCAGTTTTTAAAAATTTTTTTCCAGATTACTTGCCAATATAATTTTCAATAATCATTTTCTGATATTTTGCAATCCCTGTTTTCTCCCTCCCTCTCTTCTTCAGGATAGAGGGTAATGTGATATAGGCTGTACATGTGTTAGCATATATTTCGATGTTCATCATATTGTGAAAGAAGACACATTGCTCACACTAGAGAAAAATTCATGGAGGAAATAAAGTGAAGAACAGCATGCTTCAATCTGCATTCTGTAATGCAGGGTTTCTTGCATTGCAATATTACTCTAGGCAATCCTGTCAGTTATCAGAATGGAATACTGGGGTGGCAGGAGCCAGATGCTAACTGGCGGTTGGGCTGTGACTATATAAGGCCCTGCAAATCCAACCTTGGGGTTCTGTTTTCCCTTGACCTCACCCAGACAACTTGCTATCCCTGACCTTTCCCCTGGGGCCCCATTTGGGAAGGGTGGAAGGGAGGTGGATCGTGGGTAGGATCTTAGATAGCGTAGCCTAGTGGTAAGGGCCATCTCTAGAGCAACTCAACAACATCATTGGTGTACCTAGCTGATCAAATAACACCAAGCCAGACTCTAGTTATCTCCAGCTGGGGGCTGGTTGCCCTCAGCCTGTCAAGACCCTTTGGGTCCTTTGCCAGCACCTGCCAGTTGCCTCTAGCAACAGCTTAGCAAACCTAAGCCTTCTTACCTTAGTTTTCCCTTTCCAGTTCAAATAAATCCCTTAGCCTTAATCTGTGAGTTCCTGTGACTATTCTAACACTTTCAAGGCTAAGGAGACTAAGGGGAGGACAGAAATTGAGAAGTAGGGGTTACAGTGGAAGTGAAAGCTAAGCCTCCATTGTTGACAGGAAGTTGGGCCTCCGTTTCCTGCTGGGCTCTGCTCTCATCCAATAGGGAGTCAGTTACCTCAGCAGGGAGGGGCCACCAACCCAACATCTTAAAGGAGCCTGAAGCTAGCAGTGGAGATTCACTGGACAGCTCAGCTGAGGCTGCTTCCCTCTGATAATATCAATTCTAATCTCCAGCTAATTTAATTACTGGCTCCTAGGCCCCTGATGACCCCTTCATTACCATCTCCTCTTATCCCCTTATTACAATTCAGACTCCATCAGTTCCTTCTAAGGCAGTGGATATACAATTTTGTCATGAGTCCCTTGGAGTGGTCTTGGGATAGAGTTCAGTTTTAGACATATTGAGTTTATGATATATCCAGTTTGAAATACATAAAAGGCAATTGGTGATGCGAGGCTAAAACTTAGGGGAGAGGCTGGGCCTGGATATATGAATATGGGAGCCATCTACATGGAGATACATCCATGTGAGTGGCTGAGGCCATTTGGAGAGTAGGAGAAAGGGCCCAAGACAGGGCCTTGGGGAATACCCACATTTAGGGAACAAATATAAACAGGGCTAGCAAAGGAGAATGAGAAGGAAGAGTTAGAAAGGCGGGAAAAGAAACAGGAGAGGGTAGTATGATGGAAGTAGTTTGGCTGATGGACAAAGAAGCCTAAACTGAGAGGATAGTATGTCTAGGAAAGGCGTTTTGTTTTTACTTTTTAAGATGAAGGGGACTTTGGTTTGTTTAAGAGTAGTAGGGAAGGAATCAGTAAACAGGAAGAGACTGAAGATCTTAGGAATAAAAAGGGGGATGATTGAGGCTACAATCTGTTGAAGAAGATTGAAGGGAGATGAGATCAAGGGCACATACAGAAGGCTTGCCTTGGCAAGGAGAAGGCCACCTCTTTGTCAGAGACTGGTACAAAGGAGGAGAGGGTGGGATATAATATCAAAGGTTTTTGAAATGGAAGAAGATGGAGTCCATAGGCAAATGGCCTCAATTTTCTCAGGAAAATTGTTCAGTGAAAACAGACCCCTTAAATAGTCCCATGCCAAGCTGGTGCTAATAGAAACAACTGCTTGCTGCCCCCTCCAAATGGAATCTATCACACACAAAATCTGTCCCCTGTAGGGCCCCGTTAATTATCACCAAGATATTGTCACCTTCCATGTCAACAGCTTCCCATGCTTCCCTGTGGTTCTCTGGATTCACTGACTGACTTTGTACAATCTTTACATTTCCTGGCAGTTAGTCACCTTGTTCCAATTCCCCTCGCTGTCTCCAGCTTCCAACTTCAAACCATTCCACACAGCTGCCAGCCAGGCCAATCTGCCAACTCCTGAACTTCCCCTCCCAGATAAATACTAGGAATATCAGTAGGTATTTAGCCCCATCAAAGCACATATTCGAACTCCCTGCCCATGAGAGGAAGCTTGGCGTACTCCATAGGATGCCAGAGTTGGAGTTAGAAAATCCCGGGACCTGTGTTAAAGTCTGGCCTCAGACACTTTATTGGCTATGGAATATTAGAAAAGTCCTTAACCTTTCTTTGCCTCAGTTCCCTCATCTCTAAAACAATGGGGTTAAATTGGGGAATGGAACTTCTGGTAGACAAAAGAGGCACTGAAATAGGTTGATTCCTCATCTGAGAGGACAGAATACCCAGCTACTGTATATACTGGCCAAAGGACCATAGAAGGTCTACAATCTGCCTTTAAGTTAAGCCAGCATGGGTCCAGTAGGACTTATTTTTCAGTTAGTAAGTCTTTAAGACAGAACTTCCCAGAAAACCAAAACAAATGTATAGATGTTTGAACCAAAAGCTAAAATTTTAGTTTAGTTTTTTATCCTGGGGGGGGGATTTAAGAAAAGAAAACCCCTATAAACTCTCCTCTATATAGAGAATTCTATGGCTACCCAGTCTTGCCTAGACCTCACTTATTGAGGCAGGTAGGTGTCGCTGTGGATAAGAAAGCAGGGCTTGTTAAGTCAGGAAGATCTGAGTTCAAATTTTACTTTAGACACTCACTATCTGTGTGAGTTTGGGTGAGTCACTTAACCTTTATCTGCCTCAGTTTCCTCAAGTGTAAAATGGGATAATAGCACTTACCTTGCGTAAGGTTGCTGTGAGGATCAAATGAAATAAGATTTGGGAAAAGCACAAGGCCTGCCATATAGCATGTACTATATAAATGCTTATTCCCTTCTTTTCCTCCTCATTGATTTTAGAAGGCAGCAGCAGTAGCAATTTTTTACAGTCTCATCTCCATGCTAATTCTGCATCAGCTCCCAGAAACAGGAGATCTATCTTAAAAAAGGCTTTTACAAGTACGAACCTTCTGTGTATACCTTCAGGTGACAGGCTGATGTCCTTCCTCTGTCTGTAACACAACAGGTAGACCCTGAAGCATATCCAAGTGTTGTAGACACGAGCTGGGACTTTGGCGGTTGCTGAATGGTGCCTGGTATGGGTACCCTTGGGAGAATGAGACACGGGGATCTGCTGAGCCTAAAGCAGCTGCCCCTACCTCTGGGCCACTCTGATGGGCTTTATCTATGAATTTGGCCCCAGACTTGCTGCCTTTGCAGAGTCAGGATACCCACCCAGGGGTGGCTGGCAGCCAGAGGAATAAGTCTTGCTTCCCTGCAGCACCAGGACTGCATCTTTCTCATAGCCATTCATTCCGTGATTATTACGAGGAAGTTTCTGACTCCGTAGACCCCTCTCTCTCTCATTTAATTTTGTACAGTTTAGATCGCATTTTCTAGACGACCATGTTCTCTGAAATCCAAATCAAAGTTCATTCGTCTACCAGTTACTGCTCCCAATGTGACAGACAGATGGAACAAATCAATCACACTCTAAAACCTGCCTCATCATGCTGTTAGGATGATTGGATTACTCCCCACTGAAATGTTTTACTATGGTAACTCCACTACTCCTCTACCAAGACTTCTTCTAACACCACCTCTTACTGCTGCTGCTGCTGCTCCTACTGACATTTACACTGAACTTTAAGAATATGCCTTTATTTATATCGTGGATTCCATTCCTGGTTTTTTCTTAGCCTGTACCCCATATGCTACATTTCTAGCAGTGATGATTATTTAGGAGACCTGAAGACACCCAAACCAGTCAACAGAACACCATAGAAACTGCCAAATCAACCTCAAGTGGACATTCAACAGCCATCAAGACACTATGGCAACTGTTGATAGAAGAAGATGAGGTTCATCTATCTACCATTAAAGAAATACTTCCCTTGGTCCCTCTGGAAGTTATCTGACTATGCTAATTGTCCTTTTCTTACTACATAATTACAGTTCTGTCTTTCCACTTTTCTGTGAATCTATTCCATATTTCTTCCTTTCCTCCCTCCTTCTTTTCCTCCCTCCTTCTTTTCCTCCTTCCTTCCTTCCTTTCTTCTTCCATCAAATAACAAACGCTGATCCAGATGACTATATTTTAGACACTATGTCAAGTATCAAAGATCTAGCATAATTAAAATAGTTCCTACCCTCAGAAAGCTTTTGTTCTATAGCTTGAAGCAACATGTATATGCAAATAATGTATATGCAAAAGAAGCACTAGGAGCTCCATGCATCAAACTCCATTCCCAAGAGGCATCCATAAGTATCCAAGCCTTGCTAGTGATTCCAGAAGGTCAGAAAGAGCTTGTAATACATGAAATTCTTTTGTTCCAGTGATGGTAAGGATGCCTTTAGCAACTTGCTGAGTGGGAAGACTACAAACTGGAAGACTAGGGCTGGGAACCAGACTGTGACCTCTTTACTCTAACACTATTTGGGAACATACGGGATTTGTGTAGCATCTGATGGTGCTTTTTAGGAGAGAAGAGCTACATTTTTTATACCTACAAAAAAAGGAGGCACAACTAGAAAACACATAAAATGGGAGTATATTCTCTTTTCAAATGAGCAGGTCAAAATGTCTCTCCCAAGTCATAAAAGAGATCTGATCTGATTTCTAAAATGCTGACCAACTGTGAAGTGTGGGTAATTCATTTTTTTCCCTAGCAACTTGATCTTTTCTGTATCTTGACTTTCCTTGGCAATGTCTCCCTCTGCCTCCTCCTTCTTCTCTTTATCTCTCCGCCTGTTTCTGTTTCTCCCTTATAGCGCCTACTAAGACATTTGTAGATCATTGATAAACGTCTTTATTCTTGCTGACTCAGACCTCAGAGTGCCTAGATTACATTTCCTAGTGCCTTGCAGAAGAACTCCTTGTGGGCCACCATCTTGCTTCCTGCCTCTTCTGGACTGTATCTCCCAGGAGACTTTCTAAATATAACTTTCAACTGGGGACCATTTTAACTACTCATGATGAGGACACTAAATCTGAGAGGCTACATGCCATTATCAGAGTTTTCACATAGTTTTGAACTTCTAATTAAGTATGGTGATCTAAAAAAAAAAATTGTCCCCCTGAAAGGGAACAAATGACATCATACTCACAGGAAAAGAATAACAGTTTCAAAAAATATAAAGCAGACTTCATTACAGAAATTAAAATATACAGCTGTCCTATGTTCTAATTCTCAATGAAAAAACAATAAAATAATTTGCTTATTTGGCCAGACTTTTTTTTTTAAAGAGAGATCAAATAAAATTCAAGTGTTGGTTATTAAAGAAAGTTTTATTCCATAATTCATTATTTTATCCTTACCTACTATTCCTCATGCTTCCCTTTCTTACCCCCCCTACTTAAGAAGCCAACCTTTTTGGTCACTTCACCACTGATTAGAACCATTCCCTAAAGATAGGCTGGGAAGACATCAAAAAGTTTTACATATGCCATTTAATTTAAATCCTTGATGGGGGTAACTGTGGCCTAATGGTCAGAGAACTAGCCTTGGAAGAAGACCCGAGTTTAAGTCCCATCTCCTATGCTTTAATGACTGCATAATTTAGACTGGTCACATTACCTTTCAGTGTTCCCTGGCAATTCTATAAGACTTTTAGCAGCAAGACTGTTGCTCATCTGAATGGGTAGAGGGAGTTTCTTCCTAGGGAATTTCTTATACAAATGAAATCAAAGATTTGGACTAAAAAACATCCTACTTCATAGGTGCTTGGCCATAAAAATCTAGGTATAAGAAGATTAAAATAAATTAATTAAAATAAAGAAATAATACAAATTTAAATAAGAACTATTACAAGTAATAATAAATAAAGGCTAAAATAAATTGAGAGGTTATCTGCAAATTTAGATTAGCCATGCTAGTCTTATCTTTTCATTCATAAAGATAATGAAGATTGATTATATGATGTGAGATTTAACAAGATTTTTCTGCTGCTCTCAGAAACTTTCTATCCATGAAATTCTAACTGTAATATACCACTTGTATGTAGTAGTAAGAAAAAATAATAAACCCCATTAAAATTCCTTAATAATAGCAATAGCTCATATTTCTATAGCCTTTTATGATTTATAAAGTGCTTTGCTCATAAAAACCCAGTAAAATAGGTAATGCCTTATTATCTATGCTAAACATCCTCAGATCATTTAACTGAACTTCAGATGGCATAATTTTCTTTCAGAAAGAAACATACTTATTTTCCATCTTTTTGAGAACAGGAAAATGAGAGATGCAGAAGTTATGGCATACCCACAGTCACAGAGGCCTTCTGATGTGGTGGTCTGGAGTCAGAAGACCTGGTTTAAATCCTAGCTCTGCCATTTATGAATTATGGAATGTGAGGTAAATCATTTAACTTTTCCTCGACTAAGTTTCTTATCCATAAATGGAAAATATTGGAATGGATAACATTTAATAACCTTCCCAATTCTAAATATATTCAAATCTGAAGTCTGGAGTTATTATGTGAAGCTTCTTATTCATTAAAAAAAACCTAGAAATATACCACTGACATCCCCAAATGATAATAAGAAAGTTTAATTGTCTTTCCAAATTCAAATGATAAAATTATTTTAAAAAATAAAATATAGTGCCCCAAATTGAACTTGATAATTGTCATATTGTCTGACTAGGGCAGAGTCATTCATTCATTCACAAAAATTGCAAATATATTGTTGACATCCTCAAATGATGATAAGGAAGTTTACTTGTCTTCACAAATTCAAATGCTAAAATTAGAAAAAAAAATAATCCCCTCCCCCAAATATAACAAATAGAAAAGATAATCAACTGTCACATTCACATTCTGTTTTTCTGTAGCTGTTCTGGACAAATGGGTAGTTGGAATAGCATCCAAGTGTGGTGTAAGCATTTATGAATTCCCAAAGTATCCTGTTTTTCTCAGGAAATTTACTTTCTAATAGCCAGCACAGCCAAACAAAAATTAAATCAATAAATCTGTAAGAGGGAATTGTCAGGCTCTTGTAGTAATGCTAGAAGGAAGCCAGGGCTCATGGAATGAATTCCCAGATCTACGATTCACTTCCCTATGTGTAACTCTGGTGTCATGCATGCTCACTGTAAATAGAGTTTTGGAGAGGACAGTGATGGCATTTTTTCCTCATAAAAAGCTAAGAGGGGTTATGGAAAGGCTTGGGAAGTATTGGTCTGGATAGAGTGTGATCTTTATTTTCCAACAGTGTCAGAAGAATGCAAGGAACTTCCACTATCTTAAGAAAAAAAACAAAACACTAACTGCCTGCTCCCCTGGCCTTTTAGCTCTGGGACAGAATAAGATAATCTTGACTTTTACTAGCATTCTTTCATTTTACATGCTATGTTACCTTCTCCCTTGAGCCTCTTTTTCTTTCAGTTTAACTACTATAGTCCAACATATTTTAGATCAAAGGAAAATAAAATGCTATATCAACAAGGGATTATTTCCTTAATTCTTAAGTCTGTAGTTGTTGATGGCACCATTAGCCTTCCAAACTCTCACCCTTGTTACCCAGAATCAAAACCTGAGTTATGTCTGACCCTTCCCCTTTTAAGATTTCAAGTTCCTTGTGCATGAAGTTATATTTTATTTCATCTTTTTTTGATCCCAAGAACCTACCAAACCTACCTTCACATCCTCACTCCTTAATATATGCTTATTGAATTAAAAAAGGAAAATGATACTTTGAGATCTTATTAGCACAAAATTGTGAATATTTTCTACGAATGGAAAGAGAGCCAACATGTAGAAAAAGATGGAGACTACAGGCTCAATATAAATTGCCAATGCAATAAGACAGGCAGAAAAACTAACTTAATTTTAGAATTTATTGATAGAGGCACAAGATCTATGACTAGGGAGATGTCGGTCCAGCTGTGCTCTGTTTTGGGCACCATATTTGAGGAAGGACACTGATAAATTGGAGTGGGCCAGAAGGAAGGTTTCAGAGATGGCAAGGAGACAGAAAATAAGGCCACTGAAGTTCAGAAGTCCAAGCGTCTGAGGGGCAGAAGATCAGAAGCGATGTGGTAGCTATTTTCATGTATCTAATGGGTCATCATGGGGAAGGGGATTTAGACTTGTTACACTTGACTCCAAGAGGCAGAACTAAAAGCACTGTTTGAGAAATGTAGGGAGACAGATTTAGATCTTAATGTAAAGAAAAGTAACAATTAGAGCTTTGCAAAAGTGGACTGAGGTATCGATTACCTTCCCAGTAAAGGCTGTCTAGCATAGGAAAATTGTCAGGGATGCTGAAGAGGAAATCCCCATTAAGACACAAATCAGAGTAGATAATCTCTAAGCTCTCCTCTAACTCTAAATTTCTATGATTCTTAACTAGTACATCAGACCACAGGTTCACTCATCCTAGTGTCAGTCTTGGTGAAACTCCTTCCCCCATATTGTTCTTTGCCTAATTTTTCTCTCCCTTGGAATTTCCTCTGAACACTTCGGAACATACTTCATGTCTAGGTCTCCACAGATATTGATAAAAGGATGCTAAACTCCACCCCCCCCTCCCCAAGCACCCAGGATAAACAATGCATATTAAGTACAGGTTAGGCTTTATTTCGACTCAGAGAAAGTGCAAAACGATATAAAGGTCTCATGCCAGCTCCAGAAGAGTCAATAAATTTCTCAGTTTTGTAGAGTTCCACCTTTAGCTAAAGGGAGCCTTGTTGGATGACTACTGTAAGGCCTTGCACTCCCCTAGAAAGACCACACGTTCAGGATAAGAGGTGGTCCTGCTGCCATGCGACTAATGTTCTTGAATAACTAACTCACAGCAACAGAAGCCTACGTTGTCATTTACTCCTCCCTGTTCCTTTTTCTTGGTGCCCATGCCATGGACCTTCTCTTCTCCAGGATCCTGAGTTGCAGACTGTCCTGAGGCTCCACCATATGTCTAAGGCAAGTGCAGTGTGCCTCTGCCTTTTCATGTGCCTGGCAGGCTTTCAGGGTTCCTCTTTAGTGTCACCCCTATTATCTCTCCTGGGCCCCCACGCCAGGATCCACGCCTCTTCTTGGGCTTCCTTTGGCTTTATCTCTTTCACTTCACTTTTGCTGTGTCTACCTACTACCTTCCATAGGCCCGGCCCAAAGCAGTGAGCTTGAGCTGAAAGTCTCAAAATCAAACCAGCCCAATCCTGGGAATTAATAAATAATAAAATAAATTTTAATTCTCCATGAATGGACTGACAAATACCCGGGCTGGGGTGCTTCTCATGGCCCTTCTAGGACCCTTAATCCTATCAACAAAGTGCCAGAATTTATGAATTGTAGGCCCACATGAGATATAATTAAAATCCTAATCCTTTGGATCTACTCAATCCTCCCCAATTTCCCCAGGAAGGGATCCACCTAATCGCTCCATGTGGATATTGGCACCTATTTAGAAGATACAAAGTCCTCTTCCCAACTCTGAAATGACTTTGTGTTTATTCTGTTTATGTGGATATATTGTCTCTTCCAAAAGAATATAAACTTGAGGACGAGAATTTTTTTTTTTTGCATTGATTTTTTTTCCCTTGAATCCCCTAGGACTGTCACATAGCAGGCACTTAAAACATTTGATTGATTTATTTTCAAATAATGAAAGTTGCCAACAATGACCTCAACTCTTAAAGCTTTTCAAGTTGATCAGGATCCCTTGATCAACCCCCTACAATTTTTTTAAACATTTATTATTATTCATTTTTAACCTGTTTACATGCTTCATGCTCCTACTTTCCCCTTCACCCCCCACTTTCCCCCCACCCATGGCCGACACACATTTCCACTGGTTTTAACATGTGTCCTTGATCAAGACCTATTTCCAAATTGTTGGTGGTTGCATTGGTGTGGTAGTTTCGAGTCTACATCCCCAATCATGTCCTCCTCAGCCCATGCGTTCAAGCAATTGTTTATCTTCTATGTTTCCCCCCCTACAATTTTAAATAAACAAACAATTTTATCTTTGGACTATAGTGAAATGCATATATATTCTTCTAGAAGAAATGCTTGACTGCAAAATATTATGAAGGAGTACAAGGGGGGGGAATAAAACTTTATAAAGACATTATGCTAAGCATTTTTTACAAATATTACCTCATTTGATTCCTACAATAATTCCATTTTGCATTTGGGGGATTTGAGGCAAATAGCCTTTCCCAAAGTTACCCAGGTGGTAAATGTCTAAGGCCACTTTTTAATTATCATCTTCCTGACCCCAGAGTCAGAACTTTTATCCACTATACTACTAGCTGCCTCTATGAGAAACCTGAAGGGTAGTAAGGGACTTGCATCTGGAGGAATGAGTGAAATCTTCCTGGAAGAGGTGTCATATCAGCACTACTGTATCCAAAACTTCCGCTCAGACTGTGATGTAGGTAGCCCCAGAATCTGTTCCCCTAAGGCCTGGAGAAAACATCCTCTCTACCCTCTCCCCCCTCTTCCTACAAGAGTCCACCAGCTCTATTTCCACCTGAATCTTACAGCAATCATCCAGGGGGTCAATCCCCAGAGAGATGCAATTTAGCAGTTCCTTCTGGAAATGCTGTGACCTTTGTCTGCTCTGCAGCCCCAGCTTCTCAAAATCCCAAGTTCTTGGTGCTGTCAAATAGTGAGATGTCAGAAATGGCATATTGTGCTATCGATGGCAATGACTCTAAAGAAGATGCATTACTATCTGTCTGTTGCTGTTCCCTAAGAATTTCTCAGCATTCCCATCTGCCTTGTAGTTGAGCCTGATTCTCTATGGTCTCCCCAGATCAGAATGAAAGCTCCTTGAGGATGGGGACTGTCTTGCCTTTTCAATCTGTATCCTCATTGCTTTGCACAATGTTTGGGACATAATTAACATATAATCAATGTTTTTGCCTTGATTTATTCATTCACTATTTCATCTTGGTTTAGCATTTGAAGGGGGAGTTTAAACTGGGCAGAGAGAGACAGGAAGAGCCAATTTTATAAATAAGTTATGGTAGTAAGTTAAGAGCAGGACAAGAACTGAGAACGAGGAGTAGTCTGACTTGAACCATGAATGTGATGGGGAATGGTAGGGGCTATTACCGTGAGTCAATCTTTTCATCTATGGAGAATGACAGATTTAGGCTGAGTCAATCACTTTTTTTTATCCTCCTTGAAAATAAGCACATGATAATGACTATGCTGATCTTTGATCATCACTCTGTTGTCCCAATACCAACTATTTACTTTAGATGTCTTGCTTTCCCCTTTTCTTCTTTCATGGCAGAGAAAATATGTTGAGTCAAGATTCAGTCTGGGTTCACCAAAGGAGATGTTAGTTTCAAAAGAACTGGATTTAAAGAGAGGGAAGTATTTCAGAAAACTGTTTCTAATCTATCCCCTTTTTTCCAGAAGGGCCATTTATTACTCAGGTCTATGTTCATACTGCCAGTTCCACTTGGTTTGGAAGACTATTTCAGAGTCATCACACAATTTACTGCTAATGATGCCAATTAATTTAAAAATTCAGAATACTAGAATTAATACACTGAAAATCTTCTGAACCTTAGCTGCCCAGCATATTAGTAATGGGATTTTTAAAGATCTCTCAACATAGCAGAAATCCATAAAGCACTCATCCAAATGAGACTTGAAAGACACAGACAATGCAGGCATATTTTCTTGGATAACAATCATTTGGTTCCTTAAATATAATACATTAGCAATTTTCATTCTCTAAATTTAAACTTGATCCTTTTGCAGTTTGGATTTTGGCCTGTCTGCACTGTTCTGCTTTCTATTAGATCTAAATAAGAGATTCTCTTCTGCATAGACTTCAATGTGCTGAATGAAAGCAATTTTACTTGTAAAACATCACTTTAATGCTATTTTTCATCAACATCTTCTACCTATAACCAAACAAAGTCAACAGCTGGCTTTTCACTAAAGTGATTATTTCTTTATTATTGGATTCTGAATATTCAGAGTTAACTGTATCTCTTGCTCTAGAGCCACTCCAAATTAGATTTTTAGATCCAAGACACTTTTGTTTACTTTAGTAAAGGGATTGGGGAGGAGAGGCTTGAAAATGTAAGGAGAGAAGAAAAGAAAGAAATGTGACTTCTAAAATACTTTCTTTTATTTGTTCTAGGTGGAAATGAAAAGAAACTTTTCGCAGCTGCACAGCCTGTCATGTCAGTTTTCCAGTAATCAGCTACAAAGCCATAGTCAACTCTCTGATTCCAAAAAAAATTTATCAATTCATACTGTCAGAATCTATCTAGATTCATATTGTCCATACTCATTGATACAAAATGAGAACATCTGGGAATACAATTACCTATGACATGAATAATACTTCATTTTTGTTAAATAAAAACTTTCTAACAGAAAAAAGATTCTGTTCTCTTTTCAATTTGAGCTACTCATCATAAACTCAGAATTGAAAGTCAAACCTTGATGGATATAGTACCTTAAATTTCTGACTGATTTAATAGCATAATCTTGCATTTCTATAGCTCTTTTCAACTAATGGCTTTCTGGATATTGAACCAAGATTCATAGCATAATTCCTATCTACTCTTGGAATAGTAGCCTTTAACAGTCAATGTAACAGCTAAGGCAAACAAGACAGCAGCCAGTGAAAACACATATAACATACAAAGATATACCACAAAATTCGAGACAGTCAATAGTGATAGGGAAACAGAAGAGAGAATATAATTGTCATTTCTTTCTAAACAATGGTTTAGCCTCCTCACGACTAAGTCTATTTTTAAGACTCACTGGCCAGTGGATTGACCACCAAGGCATTTGAAATTTTTCTTCTATTTCCTAAGGTCTCATATTGAAAGTTGTCTCCAGATATCCCAAGATAACCTCTAATCCTTTTGCAGAAAGCTTAATTTCCTGTAAAATTATTTATTATATAATATTAGAGCAGAAAGGCAAGGTAACAAGCATTTATTTTGGGTCAGGTCCTCAGAGACGATCATTTAATCCACCTCTCTCATTTGACAAGTGAAGAAACAGAGGTCCAAAGAGGAGAAATGACCTCTTCAAGTTCATTAAGTGGCAAAACAATCCCTTGTTTTTCCAAATTGTAACCCACGTATAACATGTGTATCTTTCATGGGCCAGTGGCTAAGAATCACATAGTTCTGACAGAATGTAAAAGTACTCATTTAACTACTAGTAGTCCCTTCCCCTTCCCCCTCTCCCCAAAAGGACTGCTTTGTTCATTATGACTTGCCACTAAAGGAGTATTTGAAGCAACAGCTTCTTGCTCATTTAGGAAGAGAGCTCTATGTGAAAGAATAATAGATTCAAAGAGTTTATGTTTGTTTTAAATACCACTAGTAGTGTTGACGTGTTATCTTTACCCAGTGTCCAATAAGTTGATGCATAAGTAGAAGAATTAAATCACATCAATATTGACACTCTCAACTACAAATTATACTGCCAATATTTTGCAACAATCTATTTCTTTTCTTATAATTTTAAATGTATTGCTTTTTGTTTCTTTCACAAAATCCTTTTATCTGTAGATGATCAAACCCATAGATTCATTCTATCTTTAACAATGTCTTCCATTTGTTCGATTGTTAGAAATATTGCCTGCTTCTAATTCTGGGATAAATTCATCATTCCATTTTCTTCCATTAAAAAATAGAGTATTTAATCTATTTTCATTTAACTTGGCATTTGTTCAGTTTGTTTTTTTTTAAATCATTCTTCTGAAAAATATTCTTAATATTTCTGTTATTAGTTTACAGGTAGCATGGAAGTTTTGGTATCAGAAAGACCTGGTCCCCAAAATTATCTATGACCCATATTAAGTGTAGAACCACAGGCAAGTCCTTTGATCTTTCTGAGTGGCAGGCCATTCTATGAGATTATGAACTACATATGAGTTGCTCATCTACATTGGTAGAGGATATTTTCCCATCTGAAGTTCTTTATGTTGACAAAATTATAGATTGGAATCCCCGTGCCCTCAAAAAAATCCACCTTAAATTCAATTAGCCCACTCTAAGCAAATAATTACTATATTTCATATGAATAGTGATATTTCTTTGATTTCTTAACCTTTATTAAAAATTAGGAGTTTTAATATGGAAATAGGTCTTGATCAATGACACATGTAAAACACAGTTGAATTACTTGTTGGCTATGGGAGTGGGGAGGCAGGAGGGGAGGGAAAGAACATGATTCATGTAACTATGGAAAAACATTCTAAACTAATTAATTAAATAAATAAACTAAAAAAAAAAAGTCATTGATGATGATACACGTATAACCCAGTGGAATTACTTGTCAACTGCAGGAGGAAGGAATAAAGGAAGGGAGGGAATCATGAATTATGTAACCATGGAAAAATTTTCTAAATTAAAAAAAAAGGGAAAAAAATTTTTCTTTGGAAATTTTTTGCACTTACCTTTTATTCTTATCTTTGTTTCCCTACTTATTTTTAGCTTTAGTTCTCTGAAATACCAAATAGAAAATTCTCAATAAACTGGAGAATACAATTAGAATATTCACATAATTGATAACTATCTTATCTTAGTTGGGAAGTTGGAAGATTTCTTTGAAGTGAATTTGTAAGCTTTTCAAAGTCTTATTGTTTTCCAAATATCAATCTCTTATCTTAAAACTTCATTATCTTTTTGGCTCTATAAATATATCTAGGTTTGTGACCAAATGTCTTAATTTTTATGTATGATATTTTCAATATCTCTGATGGCCCACTTTCTTTATTGAGAAGTCACATGTGACCCTGACTCATGCTCCTTGATTGGTAATGTCTTTCTTTGCTCTAGTAGCTTGCAGTATGTTCTTACTGTTTTTTTTTTTAAATAAAACTCTTACATTCCATTTTAGAATAAATACTCTGTATTGATTCTAAGGCAGAAGAATGGTAAGTGCTAGGCAAGGGATGGGGGTCAAATGACTTGCCCAGGGTCACACAGCTAGGAAGTTTCTAAGGCCAGATTTAACTCCAGGACCTTCCATCTCTAAGCCTGGCTCTCTATCCATTGGAGCACCTAGTTGCCCCCTATCCTGTTTTGATGTTAATTAACTATAATGTGTTTGAAAATGTCAGATCTTAGAATCATTTATTTAGGGTTAGAAGGGCCCCAAGAAGTCTGATCTGAACCCATCATTTTATAGTTGAATGTTTTCCAAGGTCACATCATAGAACCATAGATTTAAAGTTGTAAAAAACCTTAGAGGCTGCTGTGTCCAATCCCTTTGTTTTATAGGTGAAGAAACTGAGGCAAGCAGAGGTTAAATATGCGATAGGATTTGAACTGAGGTCTTTATGACTTTACGTCCAGTGACCTATCCACTGTCTCTGAACCCATATATGGCACTCTATAGAATATTTCCTCTACATGTCAGGTATCTCACAGTTTCTCCCACACCCATCTCCTACTAGTTATGGAAGGTTTTCTTTGGTGATCAGCCTAGGACATGGTGCTCAAATTCTTTTGTTTTTTCTAAAATTTCTTGAACGTCAGCAATACTGGGATTGTGTTGTGATCAATTCTGCCTGTCATTTGATAATATGAGTATGCCAACTCTTTAGCTAATTCAGTAATTTTCTGTGATAGTACTTATTCCAGTTGATCTACATTAGCTAGAATTCCATTTTCTGCTGTAATTATTTTGTTGTTGGTTGGCTTTATCGATTTTTTTTCAGGTTTTTCTATTATAGTCTCAATACTGGTCATTTTCTTTATTATGTTTACCTTATTTTCTTGAGTATTTTTAAATTCTAACTTGTTTTATTCCTCTCTGCATGTTTTTTGGCTTCAATATCTTTTATTCAGTCACATGCTTTTGTTCCTACTATTAATTCCTGATTAATCTGCTTCAGTCATGTCTCATTTCAGTTTATTTTTCTTAAGATTTTTTCTCTTTTGCTTTGGAGTCCGTAAGGGACTTGGATTCTTCTAAACCTCAAATTCTGCCATCTTGATTGGATAACCCTCACCATTTATGAAACCAGAAAGAAGTTGTAGTCACATGGAAGAAAAAATCACAGATTATTCTCAGAAAAGTAGTAAAAAGGAGTGGGCAGAGTTAGTTTTATTGTATGTCAAAAGGCAATTAGAAATGTAATTTTATAGGAAACCTGGTCATCTACCTTAAAGAACTCATGATATGCCTAAAGAAATGCATCATTATGAAAAGAAGCCTAGTTTATGTGTTAATATTTTGTGTAGGGGATAAACAAATAAATAACGTTTATGAAGCACAAAACAAGATTCTCCAAACCAAGTCAATGGGTACAGTGACACTCAAACTGTTTCGATATCAAGATGGTACAAAGGAAAGCCAATGGAAAGAGTATGGAAAAGAAAACAAAACATAATTTTAGATAAAGAAATGAATGAGTGAAGAGATAAGTTTGGAAACTAATGAGAAATCTAATATCTTGATACCATTAATATTTTTTTTAAAAAGAAAGTCAGAAAATGTTGGAAATGGTAATGTGTCACTATGTGTTAGTAGACAGAAAGTTACTGGCTTCTGACTTGGCAAATTATTTCAGAATCAGTCATTTCTATGTAGTCACATCATCTAATGATGAGAGCAGAAGTCAAAATTAATGTCAGATTAGAAGAAAAATGACAGCTGAGAAGATAATACATCTGATTATAGTGGTTAAATCTGTAAGCACTGGCTTACTTGGGGTCACACCGGTGAGAGCAGAAGAGCAGACCTTCCAACTTAGGTCCTCTGACCCCAAATCTAATGCTCCTTCTTACGATGCTGAATGCTTAATAGAACCAGCTACTTAAAACCATATTGCTTTCGTCCCAGTAGTGCAGAATAAATATTGATCTTCTACAGTAGTATTGAACTGAAACACAATGGCCAAAAGAGAGCTCCCGTGTTTCATAGACTTGTAGTATACACTTGGGTGACTTTTCTCATCCTAAGTTTTGATTGATTTTCTTCTGTAGAGGGCAGTTTTTTCCTCAAAGTTGGTATCTGTAGTATAATACTGTATACATCTTGACTCGAAAACACACTAGAAGTCCTTCCACTTTCTTTGGTAAATAACGTTATCTCATAACAAAGGATCTTAATCTGGGATGTATGAACTAAAAAAAAAATTTCTTAGATATTGCAATATAGTTTGTTTCTTTTGTGATGCTATGTAATTTATTTAAAACATGTTAAAATAGTATTTTGAAAAGGGGCCCATAGTTTGCCAAAGGTGTCCATAGTACAAGAAAAGGTTAAGAATTTCCATATTATAACCTATTTTTTTTTTGTTTTTTGTTTTTCTACTGAAAGGGACAGTTCTCAAGTGGCTAGTAGCCCTTTTGCCTTATGTTGGGGGATGCACATGTCTGGAGAAAGGGGAGAGAATGACATAGAGGCATTTTTGATCATCTATGGAGCTCTCTAAATGCTCTTCTTCACAGATGATTTCATGCTAATAACATGTAGCCCCTGAACGCTGCCCAGCCTCCTCAGTAAAGTCCAGTCATTCGAATGAGATTAGCCAGATCACCCACACCAAAAAACAAAGTGGATGAAAACGAAATATTTCTGTCCTATTGATCTCAATCTGGTTTGATAAGGCCTTGTCAGAGCTATATTACTGCGGAAATGCAGGCTGCTCAATTTATTCACAAGTTAACCATGTGTTCAAACAGAGTTTCTTTTAAGAATAGTACTTTACTGTTGCTACATAACCTCTGGAGCATAACAAGTAGAGGGTTAAGGATGAACAGTCAGACTTAATGGTAAATTTGTTTTTTTCTCTGTTGGCTTGTGTCACTACTACAATTTGATTTTTAATGTTAGTGTTTTGTGTGTTTAATGCAGGCTCTTTGAGGAAAGAAAACAACAACCTAGGATGCTTAAGTAGTTTTGACCCAAAGGAAACTTGTACATTTACGGAAGGGGGAATGGAAACACTTACAAAACCTAATTGGAAACGAAAGGTTTACATGCTTTCAAGAAATTCAGTGAGAGCAGATTTTATTCATTTACATGTTCTTGGTAGCTTGAAAATTCCAAACCACAATCAGTGGAGACAAATGCTTATGAAAGTATAAAAATGAATAACCTTGAGTGGAAAGAGAAGCTCTCCTCTGTGTGTGTGTGTGTGTGTGTGTGTGTGTGTGTGTGTGTGTGTGTGTTTTGTCAAAGCCCAGTGAACAGTGAAAGCTGTGATACTTCTTTGAGGTGACAAAACATTTTTTAACAATATGTTTTTATATATGAAATGGAGTATTATTAAGTAAATATAATGAAGTCAAATAAAATACAATTTTATCTCCCCAATGTCCCTTTGAATACAAAAGAAAAATAAAGAATACTGGAAGGTTATAAGATAAAGTTATTTACCAAAGAAACTGGAATGATTCCTAGCATGCATACTTAAGCCAAGAAATCTTCTTGATGCTGTCATTGCCTTATGGTTTTTATTTGGGGGGGATTTTTTTTTCTTTTTAATCTTCCCATGAAATGCAACTTTTGCACTGCAAATAAGAAATTCTAATTGCAAAATTATATCTTACTCGGAAACCATTTTCTCTCCTCTTGCTATATAAACTCTGAAGTGATGAATGCTTCCACAAACAGAATGAATAAAACTCCAATTCTCTATGGTGACAAATGCAGGCACTGGCAGGCTTTATCTAAAAAGAGTTCAACAGTTACACAAAAGCTATCATGCTTAAATAATAGTGTTCTTAAATTGGGCTAAATATGCTTTTAAGAATTTTATTTTGATCAGTTATTTCAGGTAACACTTGTAGATAATATAACAGAGCTTTGAATTACATAGCAGCTATGGAAAATCTAAAAGGAAAAAATTAGGCCAGGCCTTTATTAAATTTTAAAGTATGCCTTTGCTATACTCTTGTAAAGAGCCAAATAGGGTATTCAAATCTCTAGAGATCACCAGTATAATTTCTTTATCATGTTCCATTTAAATTTTAATTATGCAGTCTACAACGGGAAGAATCCGAGTACTCTAAATAGGTCACGGCATGAGCAACCTAACAGTATTCTAAAGTTCTCCTTGTGAAGATCCTTTTTCACTATGCTGCTTGCTACACATGCCAGAAAACTATACACAAAAAAAATGATAACCCAGATACTATAGGCATGTGTGTCTGTAAGAGAAAGAATATTTTGGATCAGGTAATTGGGGATAAGTGAAAGTCAGGTTCTGGAAATGATAAGTAGATGAACATTTACAAACATTCCCCTGGATACTTACAGTTTGGATGCACTAAAAGAAGAAGCTTTCATATGTAATGGTTCTGTTTCTTTATAGAAAAATCAACAGCAGCATCTGATTTTTACTTACCAAATTAAAAAAAAATCTAAACAACTTACTCTACTCCACCTAATTTTATACATAATATAATATATATATATACACATACACACACATATATATATGCACACACATGTATATATCTTTGCAAACCTTCAAGCACTGTATTATGCTAGATGTAATACTTTGTCCTTCAATATCGCTCAACATGTAACTTAGTTTTCTTACAATGTATTTTTGTTTTTGATTTGGTTCCTACAAAAGATTATTTTGGAACAAGAACCCAGGAGAAAGTTATCTTTAAATATACAATTTAACTTTAGTTGAACAATAAACTCTAATCACAGACTGAAAAATCAAATAGTATTCTTGAAGGACTCAAAATATAGGGCAAACATCTGAAAAAGAAACAACACCCTGTTTTTCTAACATGGCCAATGATAGAACCAGGATCTGAAAAATTAAAAAAAAAAAAGTGATTTTCCTGGGTCTGCAAAGAAGAAACATATCCAAGGACTATTTTGTGAGATAACTTAAAATCACTAAAAAATAAAAGTCAACTCTCCTCCACTCCCCCCAAAAAACTCTTTTAAAATTGGCAAAGGGATCAGATTTTCCAACATCTACTCTCTTCTCATCATTTATCAGTCCACTCCAAAGAAAAATAATTAAAAATGTAAATATGATATAAACTATAATTTTAGAATGATTTCTATATAACGTGAAAGGGAAGAATACCTTTTTCTTTCTCCCGTAAGGGTAACAGGCATATTTAAGCAGATTGCAAAATATGAATAGTGTATATTATTTGAGGTTAAAATATTTTTAAATAGAAAGTATTTTTTCTTTAAAAAGAAAAAAAAATTCTTGCTTCCCTTCCCCAACTATAATATAGAGTATTGCTCTAGATGTAAAAGAAGCTTAATTTTCACCTACAAACCAAACATCTCTCTACTAAATGAATATTTTATGCATTTTTCATTGACAGTATATATGTGATCATTTCCCCAAAATAGATATTTTATCTATTTGGATGATGCTCTTATGGAAATAAAAAACAAATTGGCATTTTCATAAAACAAGCAAAAAGCATTTATTAAGAGTCTGTTCTGTGCCACTCATTATATGTCTTGGTACAAAACAAAAATGGGGCAGTTTCTTGCCTGGAGGAAGTTGAGAGTCACTTGGGGGAAACACATTTCTTAAATAAGTTAATGCATGCATGCATGTATGCAGACCTGTGTGCATGCATGTATACTTATATATGTGTACATGCATGAGTAAATGCAAGGCAATTCACGAGGAGGGGAGTCACCAGAGGGTGGCGGGATAAAGAAAGAAGGAGGCTTCTTAAGCCGAGCTTTGAAGGAAGTCAGGGATTATAGCAGGCAGAGTTCTAAAGAGAGTATATTATAGGGCTAGGAAGGCAGCCTGTTCAAAGTCCTGTAGCTCAGACAGGGAATGTTATATGTGAGGAACAGCAAATAAGCCTGTCTGGCTGGAATAGATTAAATCTGGAAAGGTAGGCAAGATGGAGCCAGATCATGAAGGGTTTTGGAAGGTACCCAGAAGGAGCAGGGAAGTGGTTCAGCTGCAGACAGCATCAGATCTGGAGACGGGAGGTCCTGAGTTCAAGTAATGTCTTAGACACTTCCTTGCTGGGTCACCCTGGGTAAGTCATTGGACCTCAATTGCCTTTCCTTTGCTATTCTTCTGCCTTGGAACTGATACTTAGTATTGATTCTAAGGTAGAAGGTGAGGGTTTAAAAAAAAAAAAAGGAAAGAAACGCACACAACAGAAAAGTTTATGTTTTCTCTTAAAAAAAAGCCATAGGAGCTTGGTAGTGTTCTTTGTTAAACTTGTGCTTTAAGGATGTCCCTTTGTGGTAAATGGGGAAATAGGGAGAGGCTGAAGGAAAGGCAACCAATTAGATAGTTGCACTGGTCCAGATGAGAAGGGACGAGGGTTTGAATAAAGGCACTGATGATGTGAATGGAGAGAAGGGGGTTGATTTTAAAAGATGCTATGGGAGGAGCAATGATAAGATATGGCCATTGATTGGATATATAGTACCAGGAAGAGTAGAAATGAAGACAATTGAGGCTGCAATCTAGGGACTAGCAGTATCATGATTCTCTTGGAAAAAGGAAAAAGGAAAATTAGGACTATAGGTAGAATTGAAGGGAAAAGTAATTTGTGTTTTGCATATATTGAATGGGAGATATAAATGGGATTTACAGTTCAAAATGTTTAATAGAAAGTTTATGATGTGGAACTAGAATGTAGAAAATGAAATGGAACTGGATAGAGAAATCTGTGAGTGGGATTTGGTGAGATCATTGAGAAAGAAGAAATAGAGAAAGAAGAAAAGAGGTCTTTAGAGATTCCCACATTTAGAAGATTAGATATAAATGATAATTCAGTCAAGGAGACTGAACAGTAGCATCAGTAAGACAGGTAGGAGGAGAAATAAGAGAGTATGTTATTTTTAAAAATACAGAAAAAAACATCTAAGAACAGCCATCAAGAAGGATGAAAACTGAGACTAAAAAAAGGGTTGATGTGACTGATTGAGACAGTAACAGGGAAACGCATCACAAGTTTGGAGAAAGGCTCTTGTTCAGATTTTCCAAAAAAGAAAAAAAAAGGAAGAAAATGGAGTCTACAAACTATAGACCTATGGGATTGCCTTTGGTTCCTGACAAAATTCTAGAATATATTAAAAAGATGATTTGTGAATATTTAGAAAAGGAAACAATGATCCCAAAGAGCCAATATAGCTTTATCAATAACAGATCCTAGAGACTTGTTTCCTTTTTTGACAGAGTTACTAAATCAAAGGAAAGCAATTGAGATTTTAGCAAAGCCTGTGATGGTCCTTCATATTATTCTTGTGAGGAAAAACTGGAGAAATGAGGGTAAGCTGATAGTACAATTAGAAAGATTCAGAATTGATTGAACCATCTAGGCCCAAAGGATAATCATTAATGGTTTGAGGCCAACTTTGAAGGAGGTCTCCAGTGGAGTCCCCTCAAGGACCTGTGCTGTTTAAAAATTTTTCAAAGGCTTGAATAAAGACATAAGTAGCATGCTTAGGAAATTTGAAGGTAACAGAAAACTGGAAAGGAGTGCGAACACAACACTGGAAGACAAAGGCAGGATCAAAAAGCTCTTTAAGCTAGAAGCGTTAGACCAAATCAAATAAGATGAAATTTAATAAAAATAAATGGAAAGTCTTAGGGTCAAAAAAAGTCCAGTTCAGACGCATGATAGAAGGGAGAATGACTGCATATTAGTCTATCTAAAAATATATGTGTATGCTTTGGTGGATAGCAAAGTCAATATGAATCATTGCTTTGATATAGCAGACAAGAGAGCTCACATACTCTTTGGCCACACTGAGATGCATAGTGTGTACAGGACTAGGCAGGTAACAGAGACTTTCATTTTTCCCCCGTGTCTCTTTTTCTGTCTCTGATTCTATATCTATAGTTATAATCTCTCCTCAAATATTTGTAGATCTTACCTTGGATTTCACATATATCAGAAACATTAATTTTTGTTTTTTTTCTCATGATTCAATGTTATTCATACTTATTGTACTGTCTGATTCCAATCACCCTTTGAGGCAATGATGGGAGAGGGGAGAGGATGTATATGATATCCTAAATCAGTGATGGGCAAACAATGGCCCATGGGCCAGCTGTGGCCCCCTGAAATGTTCTATCTGGCTGCGTGACATTCTTCCTAGTCAGACGAATTCAATGAGTAGGATATAATATAATGAAACATCGAAAGAGTTGCTTTAGAAACAGACTGACAGATGAGCATTTCCTTTCCTTTGGCCCCCTCTTTAAAAAGTTTGCCCATCACTGGTCTAGATAGTAAAAAAAGAGATTTCTGGGTAAGACTAAGAAATCAGATTAATTCATATACAAATTAAAACCATCTCAGAATGGATAAAACCTTCATTTTAATTTGTAATTATTTCTAAGAAGAAAATAAAGAGGAATTCACAGTAGAGAAAAAACCCAAAGGTGTCCTTCAGATGTTTACCTATAGTGTGCATACACTTCTTTAGGCTTAAATGTAATTCTTGGATAATATAATTTCAACATTTTCCTGAAAAATTCCATAAAAATATGAGTAACTGTTGTATATTTAGTTCTGGGTTCTATATCTCACAGAAATGAAGAGAATTTGAAATTATCTGGAGAAGAGGACCATAAATGACATTAAATTTAGAAAAATGAAGAACCTATAAGAAGTTATTACACAGGAAAAATTCATGAACTATTTCTGAAGCAAAGAAAGCAGAACCAAGGGAACAATATATAAACTACTACCAATAATGTGAACAAAATGGGGCTAAAAACAGAAGCTAGACTTAGATGAAATAAAAAGAATAATTTTGATCTGGGAGGAAAGAAGAAAAAATCTCTAACCTTTTTTTTAGTAGGGAGGTAGAAGATTATGGCTTCAGAATATTGGGTAAGTGGCAAGATATATTCATGTATTCACTGGTTTAACCAAATTGTTTTATTTTGTGATGAGAGAGGGTTTTAATAAAGGGAGAACATTGGGATATTGTAGTAGAATAAAAAACAAAAGGCATCAATAAAACTTTTTCTTTGCCATTAATGTAAAATTTACTTTGTCAGAAAGAAGGCTTTCTTTTGTTCCTTTTCTATGGAGGGCTATTATAAAGAAAATTGAAAGAATAGAGAATAGCAGAAAATTTACCCAAACGGCACTGAGATGAATGGCATTAGATGTAAAGAAGAGCTTCAGCTATTCAAGATTGTACCAATTCCAGAATGGATTTCCAAGAGAGTTGGAAGTGTATTTTGGTACAAAGAACTTACTGAGCTTCAAGTCAAGAGAGTGCTGAGATTGATTTCAGCCTCTGTTACTTATTGGTAATGTGACCTTGGGGGAGTCATGTAACATCTCAGAGCCTCAACATCTTCTTCCATAAAATGCAGATAATGATTCCTTGCACATACTTTTATCATTAAATTATCATGAGTGCTTTGCAACCTTTTATGCACTATACAAATATAAGTTATTATGAACAGAGTTCCCTTTCTTGTCTATTTTTAGGAAGAAAGTAGATGTCTATCTTTCTTGGGTTGACTGATAATAGACAAACTAGGTGTCACAGAAGATAGAGTGCATCAGGAAGACCTGAGTTCAAATATAGCCTCAGATACTAACAGTATGAACATGGGCAAATCACTTAACCTTTGATGCCTCAATTTCTCAACTGCAAAAGGAGAACAGTAATAGCACCTAACCTCCCAAAGTTGTTGTGAGAACTAAATGAGGTAATATTTATAACATGCTTAGCATAGTACTGGCATATAAAAAATGCTAACTAAATATTTCATCTTTCCCTTCCCTAACAAATTGACATGGAGAGAAATTTTTTTTAAATTTCTGAAGAAATTGGTCTCATCATCAAGAATAGCAAAGTTAGATTCAGAAAACTATTAATGTCATTTCTGGAAATATAATTAGTGAACTGAGCATATATACATATACTACATGTATATATTATACATACATGTCTAAAGATACAGATATGTTTCTGTCTTTATATAATTTTCATTAAAAATAAAAATATCTCATTTATTTAGGCATTGATGTACAGATATTTGCTAAATAGGTAGCTAGAAAGTAAAATCACTTCTAATGAATAATGTTTTGTTAGTGACACACATTATAAAATGAAAAATGTGTTCTGCAAAAAAAATCAAGGTTATTGGGCACTGGAGGGTTGGGTGAAAGAAGAATTGACAAAAGAAAGAGGAGAAAACAAAGGAAGAAATAAATGCAATCGTATTGAGTTTTATTTGTTTTTAAAGCGAATTTTGATCCTTACCCTTCCCTCTATTTATTCTCCCATCGCCATTGGGTTTTGCTCTTAAAATGCAGCAGAGGAGTCATAATTGATAATAGGCTTCTTGTCATGTGGCTTAGCCATGTGTTTAAACCAATTCAGAAAGCCAGCCAGAAAGCAGCCAGTGCTTCTGCCACTGATTGTATTTTATTGACTTCAAATTTCCTAATAATTAAGGCCAACTAAATTAAATCCTTAATACTGAAATTCTACATTGGATCATTTAATGAAGTGTACACATTTAATGCCATAAAATGAAGTATTTTCTAACAAACCTCTCTGTTCCTCACTCACAGTAATACTCCATCTCTAACTTCCATGCCTCTGCACTGGCCATCCCCCCTTCCAGGAATGTTCTCCCTCCTTACTTTCATAAAGTCCGGGACTTCCAGGTTAAGATGGCTGCAGAGTAGAACAGGGCGCTTAACTCTCCTCAACACCAACCCATACAACATACATCCAAAGGACAAAAAAAAAAAAACCAAATCCAGATGAAAGAAGGGACCCCACAATAGGGTGCAGTAGGTATGGGATTTGGGCACTTCCATGCTAAAAGGCGGTAAAAGAGCTCCTATTAAAGCGTGTGCTGATCAACCCTCCTCCACCCCACCCACAATACCAGAGTTAGAAGCTGTGCACGAGTTAGAGTGAGTGTGGGCAAAATCTTGCTCCTTGGCAGCTAACTGGCACTACTAGGAGCTTGCCCCTGAGAGCAGCAAGACTTGAGACCCCAGGAGGCTAGAGAGCACAGACCTTGGGCGTGGGAGTGGGGCTGAGAGAGGAAGCAGCACAGCATGTGGAGACTCAGGGGAGAACCTCAGGCAGAGGAGCAAGCGTGGGCCAATTTCCGGACTCTGGGCAGCTGACTAGGACCACTGGGGGCTTGACCCTGAGAACAGCTAGACTAGAGACCCCAGGAGGCTGGGGAGCTCAGACCTTGGGCACAGGATTAGAGCTGAGAGGGGCCGTGGACAGCAGTGGACAGGCCTAGCAGACAGTGGAAGCTGGGAGACTCCCAAAGTAGCCTCAGGCAAAACTTGCTCTTTGGATCTATACACAGAGAGCTTGCCTGCCTCACTCAGACTTTTGGCTGAGAAAGAAAAACTAGCATAATGATAACAAGCAAGGCCCAAGAAATAACCACCAAAAAGAACAAGAAAAAAGCTCTAACACTGGATCACTTTTACACACAAAAAAAAATCCAGAAAGCAGAGGAGGACAAACAAAACATCCAAACCTTCCCAAAAAAATGAAAATTGGTCACAAGATCTTGAAGAGTTCAAATCTGAGATCATGAGAAAGATGGAAAAGATCTGGCAAGAAAAGTGGGAAATAGCTCAAAAGGAAATTAACAGTTTAAAAGACAGAAACTCCCAATTGGAGAAAGAGGCCCCCAAATCAAACAAAATGATGAGCAAATTGGAGACCCAAATTAAACAGCAGGAAACCATGAAAAACAGGACAGACCAAATCAAAAGGGAAAATGAAAAGATTATAGCAGAAAACCAGTCTCTAAAGACCAGAATTGGGCAAGTAGAAGCCAATGATCTTGCAAGACAGCAAGAACTAATAAAGCAAAGTCAAAAAATGACAAAATAGAAGGAAACATGAAATATCTCACTGAGAAAATGACAGTTCAAGAAAACAGGTCTAGAAGAGACAATTTGAGAATCATTGGTTTTCCTGAAAAATCAGAAATTAATAGAAATTTGGACACCACACCACAAGAAATTATCCAAGAAAACTTCCCTGATGTTTTTCAAGAAGAGGGCAAAATAGACATTGAAAGGATACATAGATCACCCTCTACACTAAACCCTCAAAAGTCAACCCCCAGGAATAAAATTGCCAAATTCAAGTGTTTCCACGTTAAGGAAAAAATATTACAAGAAGCCAGAAAGAGACAATTCATAAAGTCCTTTTCTTCCTTTAAGATTCAGCTCAGGTACTATCTGAATGAAACCCTCCCTGATCCCCAAATGCTGTGTTGTCCCTCCTAAATGATCTCACATTTAACTTCTTTGTGCTGAATGTACTCAAGATATTTATTAATTTTTTGTAATATGTATATATTTTAATACATGCTGTTCTTCCTCTTCAGAATGGAAGCTCCTTCTCTCATTTTTCATGTTTGTAACCCCCATGCTTAGCACAGTGCCTGACACATAGTAGGCATGCAGTAAATTTATTTGGGATAATTAGGTGCCAAAATGGAGAAAGTGCCAGGAAGTTGGGAAGACTCATCTTCCTGAGTTCAAATCAAAATTCAGACACTTACTAGTTGTATGACTCTGGACAAGCCATTTAACCCTGCCTGCCTCAGTTTCTCTTCTGAAAAATTAGCTGCAGAAGGAAATGGCAAACTACTCTAGCATCTTTGTTATGAAAAACCCAAATGGGATCATGAAAAGTAAGACACAACTGAAAATGCCTGAACAACAGCAACAACAAATATTCATTGCTTAGTTGATTAGGAACTTTAATATTTATAATAATTCCTGGACTCTTTTAAGGCATTTAGACTTCAGGACTATTTATTCTTTACTGAGTTATAATATTAAAACGGAATAACATGATCTTGCTTTTTGAGACCCTGCACCTGTTAAAACAATCCCAACTTGTGTTAATCAGATTTGAGGCACTCTTTTACCTTGCTGTGACTCTCTAGTTAGGCTTCGTTTATACTAAAACCTCTCCCAATTATCCTAATAAAGTCATCGTTTCCATTCCATTTGGGTAATTGGAGTTTCATTTCAATTGAATTAAAACACCTTCTCCTAAACGGTAGAAAAGATTATCAAACATAGAAAGCAATCTTGCAATGCATGCCTTAATGTAAACACATAGAAAAGGCTGAACTGGCCTTTGCTAGAAGTAGAACGAGCACAAGGGGTGATAGAGACAATGGGAAATAATCACTTTTCTCAGTTAGCTAAATGGAATGATAACTCCCATTTCCTGCCGACTTTAAGAGTAAGAGAATAGCGCGAGTACTCCATGCAGCCAGTTTAAACATTTGTTTTAATCTAGACAAGATCATTGGCTTTAATATTTATAATACAATTACAATGCTTGGTGCATGTTGCTCATATAATCTAATTTTTTTCTGGTGACATATTATCACTAGGCTTTAATTTCGGCAATGGCAAGAATTCAAAAACACATTTAGGTTATCATTAGCAATGAAAAACAAACCTGGAGTTCACTCAAGCACCTCATGTACATAGCTCATTTCAGCTTCAAAGTCTTTTTTTTACTACCAAGATAAACTCTGCTATTCCATGATTTGCACACTTTTACAGTATATTATCAACTGGTGGCCAGCTAGGTTGAATTAATGCCATGCAAGGCAATTAAAGTAGAAATACTCCACCCCGATGCAATATTTATGAATGGCCTTTCATGAAATTTCAAGACAGTCATAGCCAATGAAAACTAGCCCATAAACCTGCTCTAAAATGCCACTTTCTTTCTAGCTACATATCATTAGTAAGCAGTCGCCTGAACGGTGATTTTTCCATTTCGTAGATGCCAGAAGTAAGTACTCTTTTTATGACTAAAAGGATAAAAAGATCCAAGAGTCATATATCACCAAATCATTAGCCAACCAACAAACAAATCAACTTCAGGTGCTTCATTCAAAATAGAGCCAAGGCATTCCAGGGTTTAGACAGACTAACCAGATGACAGGTTGGAGAAATCCGAATGAGACTGAGAATGGAATAACTGATTTGAATTCTATAAGATGGTGCAAATGAAGCCATTATCAAAAGAAATGCTGTCAGAGGCCAAAAGAGATATTATCCATCATCAAATAATCCCATTGCCTTTGTATTAGGGTGAAGCAAGGGAACACTTGTAAACGGAGATGCCCCAAACCATCCCCTGAGAAGGGCAGCTACTCAGTGTCTTGGGTTGCTTTTAAGCATAAATGAGAAATAATTGTCATATTATTCCTCACATCTTTTAAGCTATGCATTGAAAGGACAGCAGCTACAATAAAGAATTTCCCTGGGAACGTTATATATTTTAAGATGACTCAACATTGAAACATCAAACAATTCTCACAAAAATAAGTACATCATTACCAAAATAATACCCACCAAAGCCAACAAAATAACCCACAGTCCATGGAGTAGTAAGTGGACTATGGGGAAGGTGAGTTGGCACTTGCTATTCATCACATAATGTCACTTAATAGAATTCGGGGTACCACCCCAGATTTTTCAGACATCTGAGTAACTTTCATCTGCCTGATTATGACAGGGTGTGCATCTTATCTGGCAGCATGTAGGTGGTCTGATCCTTAGCTGGTCAGGGAAAGTTTGGAAGTCATTCCTCATTTCATTATTTTACGATTAACTTACCCACCGCAAACATTGGCAGATACACAATTTTCTCTTTCACTGTAAATGAAGAGATGCTTGGATTTTCATGGTGGACTTTTTTCCAAGTTAGAAGACAATGCACAAACTCAGTGGGGATATATAAATCAGAACACATGTACAGTTTTAACTCTGAAAACTAGCACATGGTTAAAAATGTTTTTTTGGGAAGCTATCCAAGAAACCAAGTCTAATAGTACTTTAAATAGTTGGATTGCAGAGAATATCATTTGGCAATTTTATTTTTCATGTTATAACTAAAATTACCTTTTAAAACACTAATACAATCAAAAGTGTTTCAACAGAATGAGATTTGCAGCTTCTCTTTACCCTTAAATTTCAAAGATCCTGAGACATCCTTGTTTTCTACTTATCACAAGCATTTACTCCATTCATTCATTAGTTCATTGGAGTGATAACTTATGTATTTATGGCATTCAAGGTGTTGTATTAAATATGCTGAACTGTACACTTACTTTAAAACAATTTCATTTTTCTGATTAAATTAGAAGTTCCCTGAGGTCAGGTAACATGTCAATGATCTTAATGTACTTTTCAACACCTAGCATAGTGTTTTGCATACTCAGGAAATGTTTGTTGAATAATAAAATTCTAAATTCCTTTTCTGATTTTTGAATTGTTATTGAGATATTTTATTGTTTACATAACTTTTGTTTCATTTTCTCTTAATTTTTTGTTATGTTGAACTTAATCAACATAAATAAACATGAATATTTCTAATAATAAAGAACGGAAAAAAGGATTCTATATGAAACTATGGATCTAATTATGAACAACTTGTTATTTTAAAGTATATACTCAATTCAGCACTTAATTTGAAACTTCTCTTTCTTGTCTGCACTGCTTCTTGAATTTTCTTCTGATCTTTTCTATCTACTTAAAAATGCTTCATCGAACTAATTTCTTTTTTTGGAATAATTAACTGAGTTTAGCATAATCAAGCAAAGCAAATCCACACATTTGCTGTGTCAAAAAATGTATGTCTCATTGACTTCTAGTCTACCATTTCTTTCTAGAGTTGAGACACAAGCTTCCTCAAAAGTCCTTTGGAACTGTGGCTGGTTATTTCATTGATCATAGCAATTTTTTTTGTTTGTTTTCATCCAAAATTGCTTTGCAAGTTTATCTCTTGTTCAATTTTATTTTCTGAGGTTGAGTTACACCAATAATAGTTTTGAAATATTTGACAATTTTCTTAATGATGATGTAGTTGTGTAAATTGTATTCCTGACTTCTCACCTCACTTTGTAGCAGTTCATACAAATCTTCCCAGATTTCTCTGAATTTGTCCCTCTTGGCATTTCTTCACAGCTCTATATTCCCTTATATTCACGTAAGTGCCATAATTCATTTAACCATTTCTAAATGGATGGACACCTCATTAAGTTTCCATTTCTTTTCCATTACACAAAGCACTGCTATGAATATTTTTGTACATAAAATTCTGTCCTCAATTTCTTATCTATTTGGGAGGTAAGTCTATCAATGGTGTCATGTAGAATTAAAATCCTTTTTCAAAGACCCTTTATTGATTCTGATTTTTATTGTGTTATGGTCAAGAAGTTTGTATTTAATGTTTCTGCTTTTCTGGATTTGATTCTAAGGGTTTTGTGCCATT
This sequence comes from Gracilinanus agilis, assembly GCF_016433145.1. Lineage (NCBI taxonomy): Eukaryota > Metazoa > Chordata > Mammalia > Didelphimorphia > Didelphidae > Gracilinanus > Gracilinanus agilis. Next base: position 173,633,508 of record NC_058134.1, read on the forward strand.
TCACATGATCATGTCAATTTTAATTGTTTACTTGAGAGCATACCTGTTTTGATTCCTTTTTAAAAAGTTCTCCTGAACTATATACATTTTGCTTTAGTTCCTCACTTTAACTCTCTGTGGATTATTATATCTCATACGCTGATCCTGGGCAACTCACTTAGTATCTCCAGACAACTCCCTATGACTGTATGTTGATAATACATACTGACCAACATTGGTAGAGTGAGTTTCCTCACCTAGGAGCTCTCTGTTCTAATGAAATCACATTCTACCTTTTCTCCTAAACAATATAGTTTTAGATTCTGCCTACTAATCAGTTTTGCTCACTCTTCCACACTCTTCCATTTTATGGGTGATTTTATTCTATTCAGATTCACAATTGTTCATTAATTATAATTCCTCTCTATTCTATCATCTTATACTTTTTTCCTCTTTTTTACTCCCCCTAATCTCAATAAAAGAAGAGGATGGTACAAAAGAGGGAATATAATTAATATTAGTGGTCTGTAATTGGAATGATCTCTTTCCACTCAACTGTCACTTCTCATTCCTTCATTCAGAACCTGATCACAAGTTTTTAAACATTTCTTCATTGTTTTAACTCCTCAATTCTACTTTGTCAAGCTCAGAGTAAGGTTCATATGGCACTTATTCTCTTCCATATTTGAATACTTTTCTTTTATGTATAACAATTATGAGACTTAGTAAATTGTGTTTTCCTCATTTCTTCCTTAATGTATTCCTTTTTCCTTCCTAAGACAATCAACATATAACAAAATGATTGACCCCTCCCTGTTTCCTTGATCATCTTACTTCATTTCCTTAAGATTTATGAAAGAGTATTTGTATCTTCTCTCCCTAATAGAATGCAAATATTTTATTACTTAATGCCTTCTGATTGCTCAAATATATTACGTTTTCAAGGTTTCTCTTCACTTCCATGTTTGCAAAGAAAAGTTTTACTCAGCTTTGTTTTTCATCATGAATGTTTGAAAATCCTCTTTTCCATTTAAAATCCATTCCACCTGTGAGATTATACTTAGTTTTATAGAAGTTAGTCTTAGTTGAAAGTAATTTCTTTTTGTTTAAATTAAAATTCAATTTTATTTTATTTTCAGGTATACATACTCTACCATTTCCCTTTCCCCCTTCCCCAATGAGAAAGCATAAAAACAAAAGGTACTACAAGGGTGAATAGTCACACAACACATGTTCTCCCTGTAAAAATACTTTAATCTACACCCTGTGAGTATTACCTTTCTAAAGGATATGGGTTCTTGTTCCATTTCTTGTTCCATTTCTTCCAGAAAATTCTATAATTCTTGTGACCAAACCAATTTTTTCCCATCTGAAGCTCTGTTTTATTTTGTTTTGTTTTTGAATAATTACTTTCTTTTGGGGTTTATCTTGGACATCTCTTGAGCCATAATATTTATTTCTATGTTGATGTCTTCTTCTGTTTACTCATACCTCCAACGTCAGTTTGTGATTTTAGTTTTTGTGCCAGTTCAGTACCAGGTTTTGCCATCTTTTACACTCTTGAATGGAATAGTAACATTCTCTTTGAGGTTGATATCAATTTTCTGGGCATCAATGACTGGCTTCCACCACTACTGATGTGTCTATATTCAGAGTGCTGGCAAGATTCAAAACACCCCTAACCAGAGCTCTGTGGTCAGACATCTGAGTGCTGCTATGCTCCCATCTTCTATACCTCCTGCTTCAAGATTCAGGCTCCTGTCCCTATCTAGAACTTGTCCAGTCCAAGCAATGCTATGAGCTATTTGCCAATTCACCTGGGTTTCTCCTGGCTTTTATGGAAGGATGATTCTTTTAGTACACAGTTTCTAACTGACTTTTATATAATTCTGGGCTGGATGAAAAAATTTTTTGATACTTTAAAATTATTTTCTTTATTGTTTTGCAATCAAGCACCTTTCAAAAATTATTGTGATATTATTAGCAGGGGCTCTAGGTTCCACTATGACCTCTTACAATGCCATTTTAACCCAAAATCTCTAAATTTTTTAAATAGCTGTTTAATTACAGTTTAGAGCTTATTGATCATATCTTATTTAGTACATATTAACAATTCATATTTTTTCCTGATGTCACACTACTAGTAGTCATTGATTTCACCTATGGCAAAAACTCAATAACACAGTCAGCTTATCAGTGGAACTATATTACAAATTCCTTGGAGGACAGCCAGCATTCTTTCCTAACTCTATAAATACTTGAGCATGGTACCAAAAACGTATAAGTAGTAAGAAATAAAGACTCACTGGTTTGTAGTTATTGATCTTAGAATAATGAATGGAACATAATAAAATATAGTATACTGTAATATAATAAACAGTTCTTTGATTTTTATGAAAAATAAATTCATATTTTATATATACACACACACATATATATGTATATATATATATACAACTACATGTTATTACCACAAAAATGAGGGGATTAGTTATTATAAACCACACTTAGGTGCATAGAAACAAAGATTTAGAGCTAAAAAGGAATCATAAAAATAATCTCATCTATCTTTCTTATTTTACCTATGAGCAAGTTGAAATAATCAGAAAGACCAATGAGTTACAAAGAGAATAAGGAGTTTTGAATAGAGTGACCTGAATTAATTGTTAACTTATATTTATGTATACATATATATGCACACACAACACATACTGTAGACATTTACTTAACATCACATTGTGAATATCTTTATATTGTTCATCACAGCTCCTACCAAGAGTCCATTCCCTTTCTGCATGTATCAAAAGTTGAGCATACTTTTTAGCAGAAACAAATAACTAGCTTACCTTGATAATGTTCCAGTTAACTCTGTAGCAGTCGCTCTATAAAAGACAGAGAAAACAAATGGTCAAAGGATGCAAACATATAGTTTTTAGAGGCAGAAATACAAAGGGTCACCAATGACCTAAAAAAACGAGATCATCATCAACCAGAGAATGAAATGAAAATATCCCTGCATGAGGACGTCACACAAATCAAATGAACAAAGATGGAAAGGCCAAATGCGAAGTCAGGTCTTCTTGACTCTAGATCCCGCCTCTCTTCTCTTTGCCACCTGACTGATTATGGGCCGCTCCCTTTCCCTGGGCTCTTACTTGATCAAAGCCTTCTTGATGTAAATCACATAAAATACCCAATCGAGAGTCTCAGTGCCTTTGTACCGGCAGCCCCCGCAGCAGCATCTTTTACATGAAGCCTCTCCTCTTAGTGTCTCTTCAATAATTTACCTTCTCTTCATTTTGCCTAACTTTATCGTGTCCATGTTTTCTCTTCTGGAGAAGAGCAATAGTTTCATTTTTGTCCTTTTTTCTCCAGAGCCCAGCATAATGTCTAGGCATTTCATAAGTGCTTAATGTGTGTGGATTGGTACATTGCAAGAAACCTATTTACATACAATTGTAGGAAGGATTTCCTCAATAGGAGCACCATATGCCAACCAAGTCAACCGGGAGACAAAACACACGCGCGCCCCCCAAAAGAAGGTGGGAAAATAATAATGAAAGGGAAACGACTAGATTGTCCAAAACACTCCTAAACTGTGATGCGGATATTACCTAGCGACAAACAAAACTCCAGAAAAGATAGGTGGGCATAGAGGTAGACCTAGGCAGAGACGGGCTGGCAGTCTAGCTTAGGGGAGAGAGAGCTGGCCAAGAACCCCCAGGACCTGGGCTCCGGGGCTGTCCCACAGGCTGTAAGACCGGTTCCGTCTAAGGGAGGCGCTGAAGGCTTTGTTTTTGTTTTGTTCCCAGCACTGTGACATACGCCGGCACACAGGTGATTGGCTCACTGGTCAGGTGATTTTAACGCCGCACAATGTGAGACACACACAGCTAGTGAGATTCAGAAGTGAACCCTATCACAGAGTTTGAGAACTGGCCCTTTAACGCTTAAAGTCACACAGCAAGGATTCTTTTACACTGTTGTTGGCGTTATCTCTATTGTGAATTTCTATTACCAATGAAGTCATGGATCTAGATCAAAGGGAAAATTATATATGTAATATGCATATATGTACATGTTTTAGACATGTTTTATATACAATAACGTGTGATGTATGTATACAGGCACATTTATAATATACGTGCATGGTATAGGCATATATATACACACACATATATATGTACATATATATATTAGCTATTAACATTTTAGCTTGTCAGAAAGGAAAAAACCCACAAAAGCATATAATTTATAGCATCACCATCTGTGATCACAAAATCACAAAAAGCTAGGAATAAAACATGTGCCCATATAGCTTACTTTATTCGGTTTGGCTGAACAAATTGTGGTATGTGAATATGATGGAATAATACTATCCCTTAAGGAATAACAAATATGAAGAATTTAGGGAAACATGGAAAGGAATGCATGGAATCATTCAGAAAGAAAAAGCACAGTGAAAAACAATGGATGTCATTATTATAATTATGTAAATAAAGATAATAAAAATCAGGACTTGAGTTAAATTCAGTGGATCCTGTTTATACCAGAATGAGATATACATTTTTGGAGAGGGTCGATTACCAACCTCCTCCCCCCCCCCAACTATAAGGTTTTTTTTTTGTTTTTCTTCTTGTTTTTAATAGGTGAGGGAAAAAGAGAAGGGAGAAAGAAAATACATGTTTGTTTAGTGCGGGGGGGGGGGAATTCCAAAGAAAAAATAAAGGGAAAGCATGTATCCTTACTTCCTGTTAACATTCCATAAACTACTTTTTTTAGAGTAAGTGAAATTTGTAGGAGGATTATTTGGGTGTTTGTTGGGAGTTGCCCCATATGTGAAACAGAATGATTCTTTTATGAAAATAAAAGATAGGGTAAAAAATAATTATTTAATAGATTTAAAAGTATGGCCTCATGACCTACTAGATAAAGACTTGGCCTTGGAATCAGGAAGATCTGGGTTCAGGTAATGTCTTGCTAAGAGACCAGAGCAGGTCAATTAGCCTCTCAATGCCTCTGCCAACTTAAAACTGAAGTTTCAGAGGAAGGACTAATGCATTTCTGGGATTCATCTCCAGGGACTCCTTATACTGATGACATCACAAGTAAGAGAAAATAGGATGGAATACTAGATATTGGACATAGAATTTAAACATCTATTTATATGATTAATTAGATTCCACAAATATTTTTAAAATGCTACTTTTTAGAAAGTATTTTTAAAATACACTGTTTTTGTTCTAGGACTCAACTAGGTTTAAAGAATGTCCACTGAGAATGTGCACTATAAAGAAAAAAGTGAAAGAAATTTTTAAAAGCCAACACCTTTTAGATATTTTTCAGTATCCAACAAAACCACACACATTCTCTTTCAAAGAAACATTCAAAGATCTTGCTCACCAGGGAGGATTTCTTCATGTTTATAGCTATTGTCACCTGTAATTTATGAAGTTATAGCTTTAACACAAAATCTAAATCCTTTTTTGTAGTGTCACCATTTGCCCATTTCATTCCTATAACTTCCTAACACCAGTAATTACAGAAGTCAATTTCTGATGATTCAAATTCAGAAATTAAAGGTTCAATATCACATTACTAAAAAAATGACCATGTGCAGATTTCAGAAAGAACTTGAGAAGGTTTCATTTTTTTATTTCTTTGTTTCTTTGTTTTTTAAACTCTTGCTTTCATTCTTTTTTTAGGTAACCATTTATTTTTATTTTTAAAAAATATATAACATAATATGTACTATAACACTGTAATACATATGATTTGTTGTAAGTATGTTATACATTATAATAAACATGCTTATCCAAGGAACACAAATTCTCACATTAGTTATGTCCAAAGTTCTAAGACTCATTCTATTTTTTTCCTCTCCTTCCCATCCCTGCAAGGAGGCAGGCAATATACTATTGATGGTACATATAGTACCTTATAACACTTATTTCCCCGTTTGCCATGTTTGAAACAAGACAAAGGAAAAGAGGGGTAAGGGCATGAATGGAGTTGTGACTTGCCCAGGGCCACACTGCTGGGAAGTGTCTGAGGCCCCATTTGAGCCCAGGACCTCCAGCTCTCTCTCCACCGTGGTAGTGAGTCTGTGGGTGCTGGGCCCGGGGTTTCATGTTCATACAGAGAGCCTTCTCCCTGCTGGAGCCAGGGTCTGCGTGAGGAGGTTAAACCCAGTGGATGGGAAGGCAGGGTACGCAGTCTAAAGGCTCTCTGGGGGATGAGGGTAGGCCCTTTTCTCTCCTGTTCTAAAGGAGACCCAATTAGAAATGAAGAGGTGGAAGGGCAGCTCTCCTTCCAGGGCAAGTTTCAAATCAAGTCCTGCATTGCTCATGAGCCCTCCTTGGCTGTCCTGTTCCTCAGAGATCTCTGCTTCCTTCTGACTCCTATGGCACTCGCCCTCTCTTCTCACTTCATACAGATTCTTCAGAACTTCTTTTTTTTATTGCTGTCAGGCCATTATTTAACTTTTCATGTGAACATCTTTGGTGGTTAGCTATTGTCTTTGAAGGCAAGATGTGTGGGATTAGAGCTTCTGGGTTCAAATCCTCATTCTTTGACTTACCAAGTGACTTAGAACAAGTCAGCTAAGTTTCTCTGGGCCACAATTTCCCTCTCTATAAAAAAATGGAGGAATTGACTCTGTTGACTTCTGGATTTCCCTTTGAGGGGCTGGATGGTAAAGTGAGGCAGATGTGCCTCCATGGTTAGAACACTGGGCTAGAGCCAGGAAGACCTGAGTTCAAATCCAGATGCAGACACTTCCTAGCTGTGGGACGTTGGGCAAATCACTTCAGAAAAGAATTCCCTGGAGAAGGCAATGGCAAACCACTCGGGTATCCTTACCAAGAAAACCTCATGGATTGCTATGGTCTATGGAGTCACGAAGAACCAAGCATGACTGAATAACTGAACAACAAAATGTCAAAATGCCTAGTGCTGGAAGCGAGTAGGCCAAATAGGCTATCTTTAGGAAGCTTTTAGTCTACTAGGGGAAGACAATATATAAAGGGAAAGTGTAGTTGGAAGGGGGGACTGGGGCCAGAGAAGGCTCAGGGGAGGGAGGAGCCAGGAGCATTTGGAATCTGAGGACAATCGTTGGTCATGTCCTTTCCAAGAACAGCAGGCCTGATTTTATTAATCCCAGAGCGAGAGCTGGAAAGCAGGAGATAGAGATGGGAAGCGATGTGGAAGTTACAAATGGAGTTATCTTCATAGCCTGGAGAGGGCTGGGAAGGGGCAATGGCAGGGGCTGGCCTGGGCCTGGGCATGATAAAAGGGAAAATCCGCCAGGCAGAAGTCCAGAGTCCCTGAGGGGGGACATGAGATAAGGGTCAAAGGAAGAGCATGGGTGACAAGAATATAAAGGTTTGAATATAGACGAGAAGTAAGTGTCCACAGGACGTTCATTGAATAGATGAATCAGGGATAGCCCTAAACTAGAATCTAAGTTCTCCTTTTCCTTCACATGTTTTAGAAAAATTATTTGACTGTAAAAGCAAGTGTCTTTTATAAAAGAAAATGATGCAAAAAAAAAAGAGAGATGAAGACAAAAAGATGAGGAAAACAATAGAATACAGTACTCTGGGGTCAGAGGACCTAGGTTTATAAACTACCTTTATTGCTGACTATCTGTGTCACACCTTGGCTAAGTTACACTATCTTTGGGTCTTGGTATCCCCAATTATAAAGTTAGTGGAGTTGAGATAAGGTCCTTTCTGGCTCTAGACATTCGACCCTATGATTTCAAGATCTGCAGTTTTATGGGTTTTTAAAAAGAGATGAAAAAATGAAAAAAACAAAACAAAACAAAACAAAAAAAGAAGTAGATTTCTCTGGGTAGGGATTGATCCTCTAGAGCAGTGGTTCCCAAACGTTTTTGGCCTACCGCCCCCTTTCCAGAAAAAATATTACTTAGCGCCCCCTGGAAATTAATTTTTTTTAAATTTTAATAGTAATTAATAGGAAAGATAAATGCACCTGTGGCCATCACCACTTTCTTAGATTGCTGCAGCACCCACCAGGGGGTGGTAGTGTCCACTTTGGGAATCACTGCTCTAGAGGGAGAACAACTTATTTGTATGCATTAATGAATAAATCTCACTTTGGGATTATTGAGTCCCTTAAAATATAAAATTTGATAAAGCAAAATGATAGCTGGTGCTTATCAGATATGAACTCTCTTTCCTCCTCTCATTCTTTCCTAAATATGACCCTGTGTTGGACTTCACAAGGAAAATCATTTTCTATTAAATTCAATAAGTATGTGTCATGTTTTGGGTTAGCTACTTTGTCAATGAACAGTCTTTTTTATGGCCTGTAAGACTAATTTGGTTCAATTAAATTTATTTTTAATGGCTGCAGACATTATCATATTCTAGATGCGAAAAAGGCAGTGGTTTCCTTCCTTCCTTCCTTCCTTCCTTCCTTCCTTCCTTCCTTCCTTCCTTCCTTCCTTCCTTCCTTCCTTCCTTCCTTTCTTTCTTTCT
>NC_058134.1:173651206-173757310 GCF_016433145.1 Gracilinanus agilis
TCTCTCTATCTGTCTGTCTGTTTTTATTTTTTGTCAAATAGGGCAAGTTGGGGCAGTTAGGTGGTTCAGTGGATTGAGAGCTAGGCCTGGGGATGGAAAGTCTTGAGTTCAAACTTGGCCTCAGACACTTCCTAGTTATGTGATCCTGGGCAAGTCACTTATTCTCAATTACCTAGCCGATACTGTTTTTCTGCCTTGGAACTAATACTTAGTGTCAATTCTAAGAAAGAAGATAAGGGTTTAAATTTTTTTAAAAAATAAATCAGGGGGGCAGCTGGGTAGCTCAGTGGAGTGAGAGTTAGGCCTAGAGACAGGAGGTCCTAGGTTCAAATCCGGCCTCAGACACTTCCCAGCTGTGTAACCCTGGGCAAGTCACTTGACCCCCATTGCCCACCCATACCACTCTTCCACCTATAAGACAGTTCACCGAAATTAAGGGTTAAAAAAAATAAATCAGGCAACTTGCTGGGAAGGGGAACAAGGGGGGATATATGTAGAAATGAAGATAATATAAAAAGAAAATATATAATGACTTTTTTTAAGTAAAAAAAAGAAACAAGATTTATATTTCCATCCATGGTGAGTTATTTCCAAATTTCTCATTTCACAACTTTGAAAATATACTTTGCAGGGCAAACTAAACCAATATTGGGTAAAATCTACAAGGTTCAGAACATCCACATGACAATTATATCTCTACAATCACTAGAAAAACCCCAAATCAAATCAAAAGAAATGGAATCAAAAGTAAAAGAACTAAATTATAGATAACAAAATATTCATAAAACTATACCTCATCTCATGAATGTGCGTGCAGTGTATGTATGCCAGGATTCCTTTAGCCATTGGTGATATTCAGCATATTGCAATTGAGTGCAATTACAGTTAGCTATAATTAAGAACAATTACAGCTTTTATTTCTCTACTTGTTCTTTAAAAGCACATTTGTAATAAAACTTTTTTTTAAAAAAGGTGAAGAATATAATTATACATCCTTATAACATCTCAAATAATTAGTTTGACTAAAGTTTCTTCTGGAACAATTTTCATTTTAACTGTCAGATCTGCCATTTATACTCAATGGAACATACTTAAAAAAATTCTATAATTAACCTTTTTCACCCCATATAGCTGTATAGGAATTACTGGAACAAATTGAAGGTTTCAGTACTTAAATGCTGTAGGGATGGCTGTAAGCTTTTTAAAAACAGACATTTTTTTTTTTTTTGCTGTTTGTTATTCTCTGGATATTTTTTTCCTTTAATTTAAAAAAAAATCATAAAATGTTTTATCCCTGGGCTTTGTTGTCTTGCTTGGTTTATTTTTATCAAGTTATTTTCACATTAAAATGTACCTATCAAGTGCATCACAGAATATTGTTCTATCGGTTTATGTGAATTTTATTGTAATGCACCTCCTTTGTAGAACCTTTTTTGATACAATGTTGGAAATGAATTAATAGAACTTAAAATTGAAAACTGCAAACTTTCTTGGTAGGGACCAATCTGCCTTTATATTTAGTACAGCAGAGAGGACCCAATCAATATACCTAAATAATCAGAATATCTAACTGGACTGAAAAAGTATGGTTTCTCCACAAATCACATTCTAATTTGAGTCAGTGAATTTTCATTCCCCTTTTCATTCTGCTTCTGACTTTCCCAACTGTGATATCATGCCTTCATTGTTGGAAACCTTTTCTTCCCTTCCCCAAATTCCTAAACCAGTGATGGGCAAACTTTTTAAAGAGGGGGCCAAAGGAAAGAAAATGCTCATGTCTGTCTGTTTCTAAGGCAACTCTGTTGAAGTTTCATTGTATTGTATCCTACTCGTTGTATTCGTCAGATTAGGAATAATGTCCTCCTGGAGAGAACATTTCAGGGGGCTACATCTGGCCCATGGGCTGTAGTTTGCCCATCACTGCCCTAAACCATTCTTTACATCTATCTTTTGCATCTCTTTCACTAGAATGGAAGCTTCTGAAGGGCAGGGAAGAGCTTTCTTTTTGTTGTTTACTTATCCCTAGTGCTTAATACAGTGCCTGGCACATGATAAGCATGTTAAAAATGTTCTGTTGTTTTGCTTCGTCATCCAAGGCTGAACTTAACTAAATTTGGATGCATTAATTAGATTTTTTTTTGTTTAGTTGTTTCAGTGGTGTCCAGCTCTTCCTGACCCCATTTGAAGTTGTCTTGGCAAAGATACTGGAATGGTTTGTCATCTCCTTGTCCAGCTTATTTTGTTATTGTTAAGTTGTTTCACTCATGTCTGACTCTCTCTGACCCCATTTGAGGTTTTCTTGGCAGAGATACTAAAGTGGCTTACCATTTCCTTCTGATGAAACTGGGGCAAGCAAGGTTAAGTGACTTGCCCAGGGTCACACAGATAGCCAGATTTAAACTCAGGGAGATGGGTCTTCCTAACTTAAGGCCCAGCACTTTATCCATTACGCCACTTTGCTACCCCAATTAATTGGATATATAAATATATAAATATATATACATATTTATATATAAATCCTTATTTCAAGACCACTTGGAAATCCCACTTGATTCTGAATCGTAGAATTTTAGAGTTTTATAAGACCGTTATTAGTCAAGTCCAACCAATCCCTAAAAAAGAATCCCAACAACAAAATATCCTCTAACTGGATATTCAGCCTCTGCTTGAAAATATACAACAAGGGGGAAATACTAACTTTTTCTATGGAAGCCCATTCCACTTTTACATAGCTTGGAGAATCAGGACATTTTTCCTTTTCATCGAGCCTAAATGTGTTACTGTGCAGCTTCTACTCATTGCTCCCAGTTCTTTTTTTATGGGACCAAACAAAGCAAATTTAACTTTTAACTATTGGACCTTTTAACTACTGGAAAGCAACTATTGGGCACTCTCTGTTTTCTTTTCCCCAGGCTAAAAAGCCTCAGTTTCTTCAACCAGTCTTTCATGTGGCACAGACACAAAACCTGTCAGCATCCTATCCTCCATCCTCAGGAGGAGTGGTGCTAAACTCAAATAGAAAAAACAACAACTACAAATTAACAACAACTATGTCATATTGTATTTCTATTTATTTTGTTGAGCATTTTCCAATTACATTTTAATCTGATCCCAGAGTTTTGTCCAGGCCACAAGTTTGATCCCTTTCCCATACACTCCATCTTATCAATGTCCTTCTGGAATAATTGTGCCAAGAACTGAACAAAATACTTCAGATGTGGTCTGACCAGAGCAGTGTGAGATGACCACCCTGTCAACCCTGAAGATGTAATAATCTTAATTCAGTTGCAGATCACATTCATTTCATTGTGTTTGTTTTGGCTGACACATCACACTGCTGACTCATAGGGAACTTACAACTCACCAAACCCTCAAGACCAACAATTACTTAGCCACATATTCTTCATCTTATACTTGCCAAACTGATTTTTGAACCCAGTTATTAGACTTTGCATTTGACTCTTTAAATTTAATCTTCAGTTTATCCCTCAAGCGCTTAACTTGTAAAGACCTTTTTACAATCCTGGATCTTTCATCCAGTGTATTAATATTCCCTCCAAACTTTGTATGACCTGTAAATTGTATATACATATATAACTACAAATATATCTCACAAGAGACAAAATATATATATATCTACAAATATATATCTATATCTGCAAAATATGTATGTATATATTAAACAGTTTAGGGTGACGCATGCATTCCTGGGACACCCTCCTAGAGACCACCTTCAGAGATGACAACAAACTATTAATTTTTTGTCTTTAAATTAAATCATTCAACCAGTTGTGAATTCCAACATTTATATTATTGTGACCCTGAGCAAGTCATTTTGCCTCAGTTTCCTCATCTGTCAAATAATCTAGATAAGGAAATAAGTACGTTTGCCAAGAAAATTCTAAATAGGGTCACAAAGAGTGGGGCATGACTGAAAGGAATGAACAGCCACAACAACTAGCCCATATCTCTCCATATTTCCTTATAGGACAAATAGCCAGTTTTTCTTTGGATCAGTCAGCTCACTTTTTTTCATCAGAAAGAGACTTGAATTATTTTGTTTTTGTTTTTAGCCCTGAATGTACAATGGTCCTTCTCTTCCTCCTCTGTGTGACATTTTCCCACTCTTAGATCTCATGATGAGGTCAAGTATCTCTAATATCTTTTCTTCTTTTTTTCCACATTGAAGCTTCTCTCCTGTTTGATTTTGTTTTCAAAGGCTTTATGTTCTTGGTCCCTCACAACTTGAAGCTTGAAGACATGTTCCTCAAACCTTATTATTATCTTTTCCCAAAGGGAAAACAGTTGGCATTTGGTACAGAAGACCAAGTGGGTCACAATGATTTTTTCAGCCTTGGCAACTCTGTAAGACCATTTATTCAGTCATACAGTGGTTGTGATTTGGGCTTGTAGAGGGACTACCTTTACCAATAAAATCACTGTTGTTTGGAGTATATCTCATTTGCCTTAGAAGTAATTTAAAATAATAAAAAAAAACACTAAATTGCCTTTACAACAGGCAAAGATCCAAAATACGAATCTGCAATCTAATTTGCAGTGAAGGGAAAGAGAAGGGAATAAGCATTTATTAAATGCCAACTTTATGCCAGGCACTGTGCTAAGTGCTTTACAAATATTATCTCATTTGATTGGTTACTAACTAAATTAAAACTCTCCAGGAAGGAATAAGATGAATAGATCTATAATTTAATAAAACTAGCCAAATGTTAGGATCATTAAAAAAAAAAAAAGCCCTGAAGAATAAGTGCACTATTATTTGAAGTGGGAAAATGGAAAGTAATCACTTTCACAGTTCAACAATTGGGCAAGTTAGAGATTGTTCCCCAAAAGCAGCCACTTCAAGAGTTCAAGGACTCTAAAATTCTAATATTCTTTTAATGTCCTCATATATTAAAATAATCTTTGGGTGCAATTTTTAGGGAGTTAGTAAAATGCAGTGTACAGAAAATGAACTGGAAGTCAGGACACCAGAGCTCTTGCCACCCAAGTCATTTAGCTTCTTTAGCCTCAGTTTCTTCATCTGTAAAATTTGGACTAGATGGATTCTAAAGGTCCTTCATGATCTAAAATCCCAAAACTCTAATGCTATCTATTATTAAATTAAATTAAATATTAAAAAATCTGGCTAGAACTCCATGAGTAAGAAAAAGAGAAAACAGAGCTCCTGAACCAATAGCCTAACTGGAATATGTGAATTGATGACAATTTCATGGTTCTTATAAGATGACATAGGCACTGGATAAATAAATAAAGAAGCTAATGTTATATATGGGGTAGTTAAATGGCACATTGGATAGAGTGCCAGGTTTGGGGTCAGTAAGTCCTCATCTTCCTGAGCTCAAATCTGGCCTCAGACACTAGCTGGGTAATCTTGGGCAAGTCGTTTAATCCTGTTTGCCTCAATTTCTCTTCTATAAAATAGACTGGAGAAGATGGCAAACTACTCCAGTATTTCTGCCAAGAAAATCCAACTGGGTTGTGAAGAGTCAGACAAAACTGAAAAAAAGACTGAACCATGCTAGATAGAGGAAAGTCACTGCCTTTCTTAATCTATTAACAATAAAATGAAGGGGTGGCACGAACTGATTCTTTTTCTTCCAACTCATAGGACCCTGGATCTAGAGCTGGAGGGGTCTTAGAGGCCATCACTGGGTGCCACCCCATCATTTAATAGATGAGGAAACTGAAGTGGGGGACAAGGGACAGAGGAGTCGATCTAGTAAATGGTGAAAGATCACATCGTGTGTTTGGGCTGACTAGGGGGGAAATGTCGGGGATCCTGGCTTCCGGTCATGTGTCCTTACTCTTGTACAATGCGGTCTGCCCCGGCACATTTGCCCCAAAGACGATGCGGAAGCGTGTTGTGAGGGAGCTGCAGAGAGGCTACATGGGACAGACACCTGGGTCCTTCCATCCATGAGAGACATCGAATATGTGGCCCGCAGCAGTAGCTGCCCCACAACGCTCTCCTGTTCGTTGGGTCAAACCAGAGACAAAAGGACTTCCTTCCTATTGGACTGCAATTTATTAATGTAGTTAAAAGAAAGAAAATGAAACCTACAAACCCATGTGACTTATTTCCAAGTCCCCGCGCAGCTCGCAGGGATCCTCACGTCTGCTCTACGGCCGGCTTCTCTTGGATTTTGACACCTTGCTTGCTGTACAAATGGGATTATTGCACCGTCTTCCTCGTCTAGTCCGAAGAGAAGAATCTGAACCGTCACTTCTGCTGTCCAAACTCTCCTTATGCCAAATCCTGCCTGCAGTCGCACATCTGCGTCCTCCCCACACTCCCAGATGCTGCTGTTCTCCTGGTGAAGGTGACGAGAGATCGCGCTGGTCTTGCTCTGGCTCTCAGCACCAGTGATAGGATCGGAGAGGATTTTGTAAATCTGAGGGTCAACCCACAGTCTGGGGGGCTCCATGGGGCAAAGATGTCCCCTGCGAAAGCAGCTGTGGCCGCTATGTTCCCTGAGGACCTTGCATAGAGGGCTTCCTATCTCTGCTTATGCAAGCGTGGGGGTGGGGGATGGCCGTCACCATTCACTCTTATGAGGGCCAGTCAGGACCCTCCATGTAAGTTCTCAAACTGCTCCCTGCCCATCCTTGTAAGTACCCGCTCTGGAATTATCAGGAGGAGCCGTCCTGGACCTGTGTGCTCTTAGGAGATGGCCCCATCTGGATAACTGGGGGGGGCGGGGGGGAGGGGAAGGTGGCAATAAAGATTTTGCAAAGTTTGTGGCTGCCATTTTCAGCTGTTAGATAGGGATAGACTGTGTGGCCCCAGCCTCCCCCATCCCCCCAGCAGCCCAGGGGGCTACCTAAACTGACCTAAAATGAGGAGGGCCAAGTCTCTCTTGCAGAGCCCAGCCTGCTAGAATAGGTTCTCCCCGGGGATGCCAGCTGACCCCAGGCTCCCCTCTCTCCCACATCCTTGCCTCCCCTATGCCCCATTTTTTTTATCTCTGGGTTTCCTCTTATTGTTGGCTGCTTGCACAGAATGAATGGATCACTCCACATCCTGAGGGTTTGTCTCATTCCTCCCAGAAAGGGAAAGTCCCCTCCCCAGTGCTCTTCCTTTCCCCTCCCCTCCACCCCCTGTAAACTAGCCGAGGAGGGAAGGCCATGAACAAAGCCCAGTGTTCTAGCAATCTCTGGCCTCTCCAGGAGGTGTAGTTGTAGGAGAAGGCCAGGGCTCCTTCCCTAGAGGGCTCCCCAGCTCCATACAAGAACTTGGCTTTAGCTCTCTGAACAGAGATAGGGCTGTTCTCCCTACGGAGAGCTAGAGTGGGAACAGAAACCTTCTAGCCCAGTCACCGAGTGGAAAATTAGGCTGACTCCCAGGTTGTCATAGGGGTGATAGTTTTAGGGCTTGGAAGGACCTCCTCAGAGGCTATCTGGTCCAACCCTCTCATTTTACAGATGAAGAAACTGAGGCCTGAAGCAGGTAAAAGACTTGCCCAAGGTGACATGAGTAGGAAACCTCAGAGGTGGGCTTGGAACACACTTCCTCTGACTCCAGAGCTGTCACCATTATGCTGTCTTCTTCATAAGCATAATTCTTATTTTTACCACCAAGGATCTGAACTAAAGCAGTGTGTTTGAGAATCCCTCCTCATCCCCTGCCACAGCAGGACCTATATTTCTATACTTCATGATTATCTATATTTCATGTGTGTAACTAAATTTGACTTCTCAAATCACATTTTAAATATGTCTAAAAGAAGTAGGATTATGGTGATTCCTTTTATGAAGAAACACTCCCCCCCCCCCAAGATTCCTAAGCATTCTTTACAAATATTACGTCCTTTGGTCTTATGATATATGATACAATAGAGTGTAATACAATATAGTATAACATAACATATCATAATATAATATGGCATAACATAGCATATAATATAATATTATAGGCTAGAAATAATATGTATTATCCCTATTTAACAGATAGAGAAACTGAGGCAAATAGAAGTTAAGTAACTTGTCCAGGGTCAGATAGCTAGCAAGTGTCTGAGGCTAGATTTGAACAGAGGTCTTCTTTACTCCAGGCCCATGGTCCTATCCACTGTGCCACCAGCTGTCAAGGCCATATGAGTAGCAAACACCGAAGGCCTTTTGTAACCTGGCTGGAGTGTGTCCTTTTCAAAACAAGAAAGGGGGAATTATGTTTCTCCTTCCCAAAGCTCTCTAGTCAATTCCATTTTCCCCTCTTCCCAAGAAAACACAAAGAACTGAGTTGTCTTTAGAATCTTACATGAATGTTCCAGGCTGGAATCCAGGGTCACATTCCAAATCCAGAACTATATTCTTGTAGCTATTGCCCTCTGTTCCCTCTCCCATTTGCTCTCCTAATTCTTACAGCCTAATAATAGAGATAAGATCAAATAAGAGACTGAAGAAAGAGAGACAGCCCTTAGGTTGACACAAGAGTGAGTGATGAGGGAAGGCTTGGAGAGAAGGCAGCACCTGAGAAGACTAGAGACAGGAAGATTCTTCTTGAGTTCAATTCTGGCTTAATTGGACGACCCTGGGAAAGTCACTTAACCCTGTGTATCTCAGTTTCCTCATCTGTAAAATGAACTGGAGAAGGAAATGGCAAACCACTCCAGCATCTCTGCCAAGAAAACTCCAACTGCGATCACGAAGAGTCCAACACTACTAGAAAAATGACTAAATGCAAAAAGGCACAGGGAAAGGAGAGGCTAGGTAGAGATTAGGGAGTAATTAACAGCACAATTTGCTTATAACAAAGTGATTTTCCTTACGCTAAGTTCTGCCTGTGTCACTCATAGTCCAATCCATCTCTGTTGCCATTAGGGGGAAATATAAACTCCTCTATTTAGCTTTTCAAGTCCTTCCCAACCTGGCCTTCATCCTATATTTCCAAATTCATTGCACATTACTCTCCCTTCCATACTGTGATCCAGGCTAACTGGCCTTCTCTCTATTCCAAATGTCATCCCTCATGCCTAGAATGCATTCCTTCTTCCCCTCTGCTCAAAGAGAATGCTTCTCTTCCTTCAACAAAGCTCATAGACTACTTTCAATATGAACTCTTTCCTGATCCCTCCAATGACTGTGTCGCTTCCTCAACTACCTCACACATTTGTGTTTATGCTCTTTACTTTTCTGGATAGACTTATGTACCTGTTCTTCCCTTAACTCCCCCCAAATTAGAAGGGAAATTTCCCAAGAATAGGGATTATTATTTTTTTAATTTTTTAATTTTAAATTAAAATTTTTTCCATGGTTACATGATTCACATTTTCTCCCTCTCTTCATCCCTCCCCCCTCCCAGAGTTGACTAGCAATTCCACTGAGTTATACATATGATATATATATCATCATCATCATCATCACTCAAACCCATATCCATATAATTCATTTTTGTAAAAGAGAAATTCTTAAAAACCAAAACCCTAAATCACATACCCATATAAACAAGTGATAAATCAGGTTTTCTTCTAGATTTCTACTCCTACAGTTCTTTCTTTAGATGTGGATAGCATTCTTTCTCCTAAGTCAATAGGGAGTATTTTAATCATTGTATATGTACCCTCAGCACTTACGTTAGTGCTGGAAAGTAGGAGGTTTTGAATAAATACTTGTTGATGGATATATACTACAGACCACCTGGAAGGAAAAGGTTAGTTGGAACCAGACCAAACCCTATTGGGGCTTGTATGCCAAAGCAAAGAATGTTCTCTCTGGCCAAAAAAAAAAGTCATACTACATTGAAAATTCATATTGTAGGGTTTGGAATGTAGGTAGTACAATATTGTCACTTGAACTGTGAATAATGATTGGGTCATGCATGCCAAACTTGACCTGGATATTTAATTCAGTTTTACATTTAGAATTATTTCCAATTCTATTTAATATAGCAATTATGGGAGAAGATTTTATGTGTGATCTTTCACTAAAATAGTAGACTAGTGAAACACAAATTTACTGCTAAAAAAGCAAATGGTTCTTAGTACTTGACTGACTTCTCGTGCTACATAAAAGAGAATTCTAGGTTTTGAAAATTCATTTGTTTGGAGAAGGCCAGGCCTATACCTAGAAGAGTGGGTAGACCTCCTAATGGAATGATTTCAAACTGTGAGTCTGGAGGAATAAAGTAAGGGGAGACTGATATGAAGACTTAAGAGGGGAAAGTTTCAAGGTTCCTTCCCAAATTTCCCATTTTCTATTGCCTGAAATGTGTTTAATAGGGAATAAAATAATTATCTCACAACTAGAGATAAGGCTTAAAAAACAAATGCAGGGGGAGAAACAGTAATAATTCAAACTAAAATGTAAAAGACTTTTATTCCTCTCAACAAACATTTATGAAAGGTTTCCTAAATGCAAACTACTATGCTTTGTATCCTCAGGTACTAAAGGAAAAACAAAAGATTATCCTTATCATATTAAGTCTTCGAGGAGCTTTCATTCCTGGAAGATGCTATCAGTACACAGAAAAGTAAATATAAATATCATTTCAGAAGGAAGAGGACTAATAACTGGAAGAATAAAGGTGTAGGAGGGGTACCTGATCTGAGCCAAGAAGGAAACTGGAAATCCAAAGGAGAAGGGAGAATATTTCAGGCATGGGAGATAGTCTGGGCAAAACACAGAGTCATGAGATAGTGTTGAGTTTGGAGAACGGCCCAGCCACTTTGACTGGAATGTAGAGAGAATGAAGGTGAATGATATGAAATACCTGGAAAGGCATGCATGTGGGGGCTATATTATGAGGGGCTGGAAATGTTGTATGGAGGAGTTTGTATTTATCCTAGAGGCAACAGAAAGCCCACGTTTTTGGAAGATTATTTCAGTCTGTCATCAAGCATTTGTCCAGCTCGTGATAAATGCCAGGCATTGAGGCAAAGCACTAGGGATGCAAAGGAAAAATAAACAAAAGAATGAATGAATAGGGGGCAGCTGGGTAGCTCAGTGGAGTGAGAGTCAGGCCTAGAGACAGGAGGTCCTAGATTCAAACCCGGCCTCAGCCACTTCTCAGCTGTGTGACCCTGGGCAAGTCACTTGACCCCCATTGCCCACCCTTACCACTCTTCTACCTATGAGACAATACACCGAAGTACAAGGGTTTAAAAAAAAAGAATGAATGAATAGATAAATAAATAAATAAACCTCAGTCTAATTTCAGCAACTATGTGGAGGATAGATTGGAGAAGAAAGGCTGGAAGTAGGAAGACAAATTAGAAGACTAGTTTTATATAAGGTGAGAGATTAGGAATGTTCAAGAGTGGTGGTGATATAACTAGAGAAAAGATAGAAGCAAGAAATGTTATGGTAGAATCCATAAGAATCAATAATTTATAAATGGGCATCATGAG
Source organism: Gracilinanus agilis (assembly GCF_016433145.1). Classification (NCBI taxonomy): domain Eukaryota; kingdom Metazoa; phylum Chordata; class Mammalia; order Didelphimorphia; family Didelphidae; genus Gracilinanus; species Gracilinanus agilis. Next base: position 173,662,570 of record NC_058134.1, read on the forward strand.
AGAGTGGGAGAAGCCAAGGATGGCTGAAGCTGATGGTGCCTTGAATAGAAGAGGGGGAGTATAAATGTAGGAGGAATTAAAGGGGAATATTTAAGTTCAATTTGGGATGTATTAGTTTAAGGTACTTATAGGATATACAGATTGTAGTGTCTAAAAGGAGAACTGGGATTTGAATTCAGGAAAGAAATTAAGAGACAAAGTACAGATTTGAAAGTCAGTTGAAAAAAAAAAGCCTCCTCAAATTGCAGTATCAAGAAATGAACATGACTACTGGTGATGCCAAATGACCCTATGTTCAGTGTGCTCCTTCGTGCCTGGAATGTACTCTGTTCTGACATCAAGCTTAGGATTCTTAGCTTTCAGACTTAGCTCCACTCACTCTTCTTTGTGGAGAGAACCCTGTTATTGACTCTCTCAGACAGTTTGCTGAAGCGGGATGGGAGGGTAGTTTCTTCCCTTGGAGTACTAAGTTCCAGGATGAAGTGGTCTCCAAATCAAATCACTGAAGAACTGTTGATAATAGAGGGCTAAATCATTTTTTTCTTATATGATTCAATGACCCAGAGATGAGAGGATACTTCTTCCACAAGTGGTAGTAGGTTCAAGGGAGAGGCTGCCTCCGAATCCATTTCCTAAATGGGATTTCCCTTCCTTCAGCCCTGAATGGGGAACCTAACTCATAGTCCTCATGAAGATACTACAGTGAAAATGACACAGTGTTATCCTGTGGAATGATTTTTCTTATGAAATCAACTCTAAAATGTTACCTATTCTTATGTTTAATGAAGAACAAGTTCTAGATTTTCACCTTCAAGTTATGGCTCTGCCCCTCCCCCCCCTTGAAACTCTTTACCTAGAGGTTGTACTTGATCCCAGAAAGTTCCTACTTCCTCCAGGCACTTCACATAGTCCATCAATCCAACAAAAGCTGGGACTAGAAACATTATCAAAAGAACCAGGAAATTTGCTCTCTTTGCTTCTAACTCCAGCTAATTTTACATCTGAAGTCTCATGGTTCCTCTTTCTCTTCTTCCAGGACCACTTGCCTTTCCAAAAGGGCCTTGAAAATGAGCAGACTTCCCCTTCCAGGTAACTTAATCTAAATGTTTCTAGTGGCTCTCTTTGAGTCTGTAATATAGATTTAGGTTTATTATACCGATTATTAAAAAAAAACACATACATGCACACAAAACTAGAGTTAGTGCAAACTTCTATGTGCCAGTCATTTCATCAGGTGCTTTACAAGAAATGAACTTCAGTGGAAAGACATTCTCTGTCCTCAAGAAGCATACAGGAATGAGAAGAAATAAGCTATGCACACAAACAACAATTGTATGATCTGAGTTTGGGGCTGCTAGGTGGCACAGTGGATAGAGTGCTGGACCTGGAGTCAGGAAGACTCATCTTCCTGAGTTTAAATCTGCCTTCAGACACTTGCCCTTGGCAAGTCACTTACATCTATTTGCCTTAGCTTCCTTATCTGTAAGATGAGTTGGAGAAAGAAATTATAAACCACTCTAATATCTCTGCCAAGAAAACCCCAAATGGGATCATAAAGAGTCAAACATAACAGAAAAATGACTTAACAACAACATAATCATCTATACAATATGAAAATGCAATAAGAGATACAAAGTCTTTGATATGCAGTTAAATGACACAATGATATACTCAAAAATTTCTTAAATGAAATTAATTTTAAAATGTTACATATTTTTACATTTAAAAACATACATTTTAAAAAGACCTTTGGTTAAAAGCAATAAGATGTTTATCTAACATATGGTCTTTTTGACATGGGCATTGTGCAGAGATGGCAGGGACCCTGTACCCCTTAACTCAGGCAGGCTGTGAACAGGGGAATTCCCTTCCCCCTTCCTGCCCTTGTGACTCCCATGGCAAAGACCATTATCCTTGGACTTCCTTTAAGTTGAGATGGACAAAAGAGATACACATTGGGTACACACCTGGATAGCCTAAGCCCTGAGGGTCTCAGGCTGACCAGGCACTCACTGAATACCTGAGTGCAAAGAATCTGGTCCACACTACGGGAAAGGATACAAAAGGGCGAGAACTGGGGTACTGGGGGGCAGTCTCCCATGGCTGTTCCACTCATGCTGTCTTGCTGGCCATTAATCCTATCTTACTAATAAATCTTTCTTTTTACTTTTAAGCTAAGTTTGGAGTCCTCTCATTCTTGAGAATGGTTTCCTTCCCAAACCCAGGGGTTCACCATTTGTACCCCTATAACATTTTGTATAAAAATGAAAATTATTTTTCCTTTCTTTGAATCATGGGAACTATACAGATTAGAAATGGTCTCTTTTAAAGGTTCAGAGTTCATGTTTAATAAGGTATCAGCTAATATAGTTATCTTGGCCCAAGGATAATCTTAGATCCTAGTATACATGGATAGTACCAAGTTCTGACCTTGATGATCTCTCTTTGCCCACAGAGCCCTGAGCCCAGATATCCCAGATATCCATGGACAACCCTTTCTTTTATCCCATTGCCCCAAGTCAGTCAAATGTGAGATACTCCCTTTTGCCCACCAATATTTATCTGCTGTTTTTTTTTTTTTTCTTAACTTTCCTATCGCTCTGGACATTGTGGGCTGATTTCTGTTTCCTTGTACCTTCTTTTTTGTTCTCTGAATTTACCACGCTCTCATGATTCAACATTGTCTCCAAAGCTTTTTCTCATCCCTTAAATATAGTGATTCTGCTATAGGCCACCTTGTCTCTCTCCTTTGGCCATCATTCCCTTGCAGATTTCTCTCCAATTCTTATCTCCATCCCAGCTTCTCCCCAGAGCTTCTCTGCCATTATTTTTATCCTCCTATCTAATCCCTCCGGTGGAGTGTCCCATTGGACAAAGCTGAACTCCTCTTTCCCCTTAACTCTCCTCCCCTTGTAACATCTGTATTTCTGTCCTGTTGCTCAGTGCTGTATTAAAATCACTCCTCTCTCTGATCCCTCACATGTCATCAAAGGCCAAGCTCTACCTCCAAAGTACTGCTTGACTTTGGGCCTTCTCTTCTTCCATTGCACCTGACCTTAGTCCTCACATCCTTTGGCCAACATTCTTCTCAAAATCTCCTGATCCTCCTTTCTCTAATCTATTTCCTTTCCTGTACAAGCTATGATTATGTCATTCTTCTCTTGGAGGCATTTAGTGCTTAGAGGGTCCAACGGGCAGAGAGCTGTGCCTGGAATCAAGAAGAGGGGCAGTCAAACCCTACCCTCATAGCTTATTAGTTGTGTAAAACTCAGCAGTTCATCTGACCTCTGTTTGATGTTGTTTCCTGATCTGAACAAAGGGGAGGACAAAAGCACCTCACGCCCAAGGCTGTTGTGAGGATCAAATGAGGCGATATTTATAAGGCACTTTGTAAACCTCAAAAAGCTACCTGTAAGTGCTAGCTATATTGTTTTTGTTAATTATTGCTATTATTATTATTTATCCTTTAGGGGCTACGCGTTGCCCAATGTATAATGCTCAAATTTTGACCCTAATATTTAAGGCCTTCTGCAATCTGGTGCCATCCTACCTGCCCAACATATTTCATAATATTTTCTTTTAAAGTAGTTTATGATACAGCTTTTATTGGACTATTCTCTGCCCTCATTCTCTTTGGGCTTTCCTCTGTCTTTATACCTTTGCACACATCATCCCTCATGGCTGGAGTAGATTCTTCCTATTATCCTAGTCCAGAAGAGTCCTTTTGTTCGTGACCCATTTCAGATGATTCATAAATTCCTTCCTGATTTATCCAGGGTCACACAGCTAGAGAGTGTCTGAGGCTGGATTTGAACTGAGGTCTTCCTGACTCAGGCCCAGTGCTCTTAATTACTGAGCTACTGCTACCTCAGTAGGCTTTAACAGGATGCTTTGGTGGGAGTGACTGTGCCATTCTTACATCTTTGTAGATTTAACATTTAGTCAACGCTTGGTGTATTTATTGAACTAATTTGGATTTCTACAAAAGTAGAATGTGAAAACCCCTGTTTTGTCCCTTCCTGGACAAAGAGTTCAAAGTTCCTGTCAGGTGAGACTCTGTGTCATTTGATATGACATTTATTTTATAGGCTTTGTGAAACTATCTCAGAAAGTATTGGTACTGAAGGATGTTCAATGCTGGAATAAGTGTGTGTTTGTGTAAACTATCTGTTTTTCATTCTCTTGGTGACTTGCTGGGTGGCCTTGGGCAAGTAATTTACCCTCTCTTGTTTCTCTGTGTGAAATAAGGGAAATGCCATTGAACAACCTCATTGGGAGTTTGAGTTGGATTGCTCTGTTGACACATGCAAAAAGCATTAATCCTAAGCCTTAAGGTAGAAATTTTTATGCAGAAAAGACTTAAAATTAGAACAGAAATAAGGAGAAGATTAAAAAGAGGAGGAAAAAAACTGACTTCCACATTCAACTTCCCTGCATGCTGCTCTGGACTATTCTTACCTACTTTTACCCAAAGTCATTCCTTAAAATAGCCACATACAAAAAATGTCCCCTCTAGGTCCCTGTCTGTATATAACACTCATACCTCCATGCCTGACACAGTAAGTCCTACCTCTTAGTGAAGTGCCTATTAAATTGTAAAGGCTTAAAAATATTTGTTGATGGATTAATGTAAACGAATATGTTTAAACAAGCTACATATGAGAAAAATAGGAAATAATTAAGAGGGGGAAGGCACTAGAATTAAAAGGGATTGGGAAAGGCTTCTTGTAGAAGATGGGATTTTAGATGGGACCTAAAGGATGCCAGGGAAGTCAGGAGGTGGCGCTGGGAAGGGAGAGAATTCCAACAACAGGGGACAACCTGTGAAAATGTCTGGAATTGGGAGATATGGAGTGGCTTGTGGGAGGAAAAGCCAGCCAAGGGGCCAATGTCACTGGTTTGGGGAGCATGCAGCAGAGAATAAGATGTTAAGAAAACTGGAAAAGTGTGTGGGGGGAGGGTAGGTGGGTTATGAAGGTCTTTGGATGACCAAAAGAAGATTTTTATATTTGCTCCTGGAGGTTTAGAGAGCCTCTGGAATTTAATGAGTAGGTGGGTGACCTGAGGGAAGCATCATGCCCCATAGGGTCACAACAAAGAGAATGCAACTTTATTGAGGGAGAGGCCCTAGCAGCAGGGAAGATAAAGAAATATGCAATGGGGGGGGCACTGGATCTGAGAACTGAAGGAAACTCTGGGTTCTAAGAAGCAGAGGGAAAGAAGGAGTTCTATAGTCAAAACAAAACCAAACAAAACAAACAGCTCTTCATCAGTTTGGATGGCTCTCTTAGCAAAAATACCTACCCTGTGATCACTATTAACCATCATCACTTTTGCATAGCAGTTGGAATTTACTGAATGATTTGTAAAATGCATTTTGTTACCCTTGCCAGTTGCATCCACAACAAAATCATTATTCAAGTTGAAGAAAAAGCTGTATACATACTTATCATAAACCTTTCCCTGTCTGTCTGCATCATCCTGAGAAATAATCTCACTATGGTATTCAGAGATGACTCATTTATTTTCTGCATAGCATCTTTGGTGAAAATTCCCCAACCTGCCACATTAGATGGTGGAGGCAGTAAATGCTTTTGGGGGCCTTCTGAATGCTGCAGTTTTTGCAGGATCCATTTTTACAAACTACTTGGCTTTGTATCCTGCTTTACAATGGCACCCAAAGAACTGGTTTTGGCATTCCGAGCTACACTGGCAAAACTTCTCAGATAAGTTTTGATCAATCATGCATCAGCGAAAATTGTCATAAGGCTCTCTTGGATGATCCGTGTACATAGTTGTAAACATGGTTAGAAGAGTCATCCTTTTTCAGTTTTTTTCTTTCTGCAATATGCAGCCCACAACCAGTGTTTCCATTTTTCTTTCCTTGGAGGCATATCGACATCCTCAGCAGGAACTGGAGCTATGATACTAGATTTCTCTACTTTAAACTCATATACTTATCTCTATGTTTCTGTCCCAATCAACCTAGCAACACTACAAAAATTATCATAGTAAGTGCCAATAAGAATTCTGAACATTGAGGATTTAGCATCACTCCATTCCATGTTCTCAGGAGATTCAATATTTGGCTTCATTTTTATTGGTGCTTGACACCTGCAATTTGCCTCAGAAGAGGTGGAAGTTGTATCTTTCTCTTCCTCCTCCTTTTCCATTATTCTCTCCACCTGTTTAGGTTTTGGCTTCCCTGTCACTGTCTGTATCCTTTGACTCCAGCACATTAATGGTTGTTCTACTGGATCTACTGGGTTATTTGGAAGCCTTCCCTTTTAATGACCTCCTAGGTGTTCTGGTTAAGTCTTGATCTGTTGGGCAAGGAGAGCAGCTGAAAAATCCTTTGCCCTTTCAATTTAAGAAATAGTCATATGTAAAACAGTACTTACAGAAGGGTGTGTAAAATGAGTGCAGGTTTTGCTCCCTCTGAACAGACAGCATTTGGTCCATCTCTTTTAGGTGTACATTCAGGAGGAAAGGTTCCTAGAAGCATCTGCTTTGTTAGTTCTTTATACTTCTCCTTTAGTTCCTCAGCTGTTCCCTTATCATGGAACATTGAGGAAATGGCTTCAAAAATTTTATCAGAAGGAAGTTTCCAAGGTGGGTGGCTTTCTTTATCATTTCTGTTATCTTCTAAATCTCTTTATTTTTCATCTCTCTCATCAGGATCATCCTTATCATTATCATTTTCATCATCACTGTACTGACCGAGAACATTCATCAACTCCATGAAAATCTCATCATTTAGAAACTGAATTTTCTATTTCCATGTACTTTTTCATCATAATTAAAAAAAATTAATTCTTCAAGGAAAGTTCCATCCTGATCAATAACCTTATCTCGGCGTCCTGCCCCCCCAGAAGGAGTGTTATGTTAAACTGTCTCATCCTCCACCATAAAATTCTGATGTAGGGGAAACCATGAATACATTATAGGTACCAAAGCAACAGCATTCAGAGAGTCTTTAATAGGATGACGTTTTAAGATAATCCAAAACACTTCCCGGACACCCACAATCAGCTCACAGAATTCATGATGTGTACAGGCTGTAATCCTTTACTGTTTCCAATCTTGGTTCAAGACTTCTGTCCTGTCTATGATTTTTGGTCCTTAAGAATTAAACACACTCTTTACTTCATCAGCTCATCTGAATCTCTTGAGCTGGCTCAGATTCTTGTATCAGATTTTATATGCTTCCACCAACAAATTCATTCTTTGTCAGATTCCTTTCCAGTTTAGCCCATGATTACCCCCTGAACAGGAGTCAGTAGACCCTGATTCCAGTTCCTACTCAGCCACTGACTCGTGTGGGGGATCTTGGCAGTCACTTCACCTCTCTGGGGCCTCAGGTTCCTCCCCTTGTTTTTCTCACCCCAGCCCAATGAGCCACCCCCATTCTCCCTCCCTCCCATGCTATCAGTCTTACATTGTTTTCTCTGTCTCTCTGTATAAATCACATTCTCTTGATGCTAAGTTGAGCACTCTATCCATTATGGCATATTGCCTCTCTTCTTCTCCCTAAGTTTGCCTATGATAAAAAGAAAGGTGTTGGACTAGATGATGTTTAAGGTTCCTTTCAACTCTAAAATTCTAAGATTTTATGATTGATATAAAGCATATCTTGTTTTAAAATGAAATGATGATGACATTATTATCTATTTGATTATTTCAAAATATAATACAGGAAGGAAGGAAGGAAGGAAGAAAATGTGTAATCTAGAGTTACATTTCATGTGGTAGGAAGACTATGGGACCTACAGTCAGGAATTAGCTATGTTACCTGGGCAAGTCATTATCTCTCCAAGTTTCAATTTCTTCTTGTGGAAATGGGGATGATACAATATATTTATTATTATCTAACAAGCTTCTTGAGGGCAAGGAATTGTCTTTTGCCTCCTCTTGTATCTCCAGAGTTTAGCAAAGTGCCTGGCACACAATAAATGACACTTAATAAACGTCTGACTGATTGATTAACAAGGTAAAATGATTATAAGCCTCAAAGTATGACATTAATGTGAGTAGTTATTTTCATTCTGGTTAATCAAAGTTTAAATGCATATTGCTACATACTCTGTGTAAAACCAATATCTGTGTTGATTGTCTTAGTACATTTTCAAGAACTTTGGAGACATTTAAAAATAACAGAAATAAATATATATTATTTTAAAAAATGTATCTATCTATCTAGTGAGTATTTATAAGTATCAAGTGTGATGAAGATGATATGAAAAAGTGAAGGCAAATTTCCTAAGTTCTTAGTTTTCTAACATTATTAATAGCTTCTTCAAAATGAAAAAGGACAGTATGTATTTTTTCTAAACCTCAATAAATTTGACCATAATTTAACCTTTCATAGTTAAGAAAAAGGAATGGTTCTTCTTTCAGAAGGGAACTACCAAGATCTGTTAAATCTTGGTTTCTAATAAAACACTTTGACTTAGAAGAATTTATATTATAGAGCTAATGATACCCTTATTTTGAAATTTTCCATGCAACACTGGCATAGATCATGCTAAATACATAATCCTTAAATCATTTCTTTTAATTTTTGCAGTGTTTTTTTCATTTACTTAAATTTCTATATCTATTTAGTCCTAGAAATAAATAACTTTTAAACATAATAGTGAAGTCAAATTGAATGGGTAAATTGTCTTGCTTAGAATGGTTTAAATCATCTCTAAGAATGACACAGAAGACCAGCCCAAAGCAGGTCTTACTATACTTTAGTAGTAATAATAAGTAACATTTATATTGCAGTTTAAGGTTTTTCATAGTTCTATACCTCTGTCATCATATTCAATCAATGAATATCTCATTGTGAGATATATCTATATATCTATATAACTTTTCCATTTTCTAGATGGGGAAACTGAAGTCAAGAGAAGGTAAATGAATTGTTTAGGGTCAGATAGCTGATAATCATTTAAGGAATCTCTGAAACCCAGGCTCTTTTGACTCCAAAATCACAGTTCCATTTACTAGGTCATGCTGTCTCATAACTTGTTGGTTCATATTGTCTATAGAGACAGATTTTTTTCCCTAGTTGTAATTATATCACAGAAAACAAAGATTGTGTCTGTCATTAAATTATGCTGAATAAAGGACAACATTAATAAGGATTTAAAAGCAGGATTTGTACCATAGTCGATTCAGTTACACAAGTACTTTATGTTGAATAAAATAGCTGGTAATTGTTTGGAGGTATTGTGGATCTAGAGTTTGGACAAAAGTTGAATGGACTGACCTTGTTTAATTTCGCTGAATCTTGGAACTCCATGATGCTTGGAGGCATCCTTATTCCCTTTGGTTATTAATTTTTCTCCAGTTTGAGAAAGAAAAGGGGAAAAAATCATGGGAATTAAAAACTCCCAAGTATAAGTCATTAAGATCCTACTAATTGGGGTTTATAAATCAAACTATATCTCACAGTCTTGACCCCATTCTTTCTATTCTTTGCAGTTCAAGAATCTGTTAACCCATAATTCAAAGTAGAAGATAAAGCATGGCTAAATTTGGTTAGTTTTGTCTAGGACTATCTTTTCCATTATTGTCCCAGATTTCCCATCCAGGGGAAATATTATGTTACTATAAAATAGTAATTATACTTTCAATAGTGACTTATACATACACAATTGGGTTTTGAGTCAGAGAAAATGGAATTGACTCCTAGCTCAACTACACACTCTCTACCTTATAAACTTGGGCAAATTACCATTCTGAATCTGTTTCCTCATTTATAGAATGAGAGTTGGACTTGACTTTTAAGCTCCCTAGAGTTTTTAAGCAACTCTAGAGTTGTGATCCTGTTTCAGCTCTAAATTTATGAATGTAAAAACTTCTATGGAGCTCAGTTTCCTCATTGATAAAAATGAAGAGGAGGAAATTTGGACTAAATGATCTCTAAGGTCCCTTCCATATATCAACCTTATCATCATATGAAAAAGGAGGAGAAAGCAAGAGCTTTATTTTGCGCAATGAGAATGAAGGCTGAAGAAAGAAGAATTGTAGGGAACATTTTTATAACCAGACCAGATTTTGTGAGCGTCAGAGGGGCTATCAAATGTGCAGCAATGGATTCTTATTATCAGTGATTCTTATTTCCATTATTAAAACCTAGGTATAAATTGGATATTGTCTTTTTCATTAAATTTTTTTATTAGAGGGCAAAGATTAGAATGATTGAGACCAGAGTCCATCATTTGGAAGAGCAGGGACCTTGTATACTTGTGGTTATCAAATATTCCCTAACCTGCACTTACAGTTTGTACAAAATCCCTTTCTTCGGTATCAGTGCCACTTACGATGGACCCTATTGCTGGTGAGATAGCAAAGAAACACATATCACATGCAGTGATAAGCATCAGTTTATTTATCACTCTTTTTATACCATGTTGATTGAACTAAGGGAAAAAAAAAACACAACAAAAAACAGAACCCTCACCAGTAGAGTAGAGTATATGGTTTCTTTGAAACTTCATTATGTGTAGATTAACCCCTGCAAACTGCTTCCATCACATGGAATTATGGGGAAGAGGTGAAAACAACAAGGGAACAAATCCATGGATTTCAGACTGAAAATCCCTTAGGCTTAGTTTCTTCTTTCTGTTAGATCTGCCTACATGAACATTTCATATCAGAGGATTTTAAGTTTTACAGCCTTTCCCCCCTCTTTGCTTCATCAAAGCAGATTTTGCATTAAGATTTTACATTCTTTGATTATCAAACAAGTAGGAAGGCCTTTTCCACCAGCTAGGCAGTGTCTCTTTGCCCAGCAACAAACAGCTGCCTACGCACAAGATGGTCTGTTTTCCTATTGATTCACAAAGATCCCCATCTGTACTTGGTCATCACGGTGACCCCACATAACAAAGGCATGATTTTAAGCAAAGCAAACTAGCCTAAAGTTTGGGGGGGAAAGGAGTTCCTTCCTTGGCGATGAAAGGGTCACTTTTTGAAATAGAACTCCTTTCAATTCACTTCTTGGTTTAGTTAGCAACACCATGTTTGTACCCTAAAAAGAATTTGGTAGCAATTTCATCCTCAGCTATTTTTCCAAATAGGTCATATGATGCTGGAATGAATTGTTCTTTAAATATTTGGTGGAATTCACTTGTGAGTCCATCTGCTCCTGGAGCTTCCTTCTTTTTTTTTTTTTTTTTAATATTTTTAAACCCTTAACTTCTGTGTATTAGTTCCTTGGTGGAAGAGTGGTAAGGGTAGGCAATGAGGGTCAAGTGACTTGCCCAAGGTCGCACAGCTGGGAAGTGTCTGAGGCTAGATTTGAACCTAGGACCTCCCGTCTCTAGGCCTGACTCTCAATCCACTGAGCTACCTAGCTGCCCCCCCCCCCCCCCCGGAGCTTCCTTCTTAAGGAATTCATGGATGGCTTATTTAGTTTCTTTTGCTTAGATGGGATTATTGAAGTATTCTATTTTCTTTTAATCTTAGCAATTTGTATATGTTCCTTTAAAATTCGATTCAAAAGTATTTATTGAGTATCTTTTACCTCCTTGGACCTCAGTTTCCTCATTTGGAAAGTGTGACTTGGGGGGAGAAGGATTGAGTTCTTTGCAAGAAGGCCCCATGTGAGTTTTATCTAGCTACCTAATGACTAACATGGCATGTAAAAGGCACTTAGTAAGCCCTGGGGGGATAAATAATTTACATAGCATGTTAAAATTTACAAAGTACTTTCCTTCCATGATCTCCTCTGGGTCGTATAAGAACTCTGTAAGGTAGTGACTACAGATGTTATTCTCATCTAGAAAACAGGTTAAGTGACACAGTCGTGGTCACATAGACAGTGTTGGAAGCAGGCTATGACGGAATCTAAGTGTCTGACTCCAAGTCAGCCAACCCCGCTGACCATAGCGAGAGATTCCTCTAAGGAAAGGACTGGACTGGAGTGATGTTCACCAATCAGTGTAGAAGAGTGGGAAAAGCGCTGAAATAATTGAAGAGCATCTGAGTATAAATCCTACCTTCTGACATTTATTTCCTATGGAATTTTGGGTAACAAGCGATCTAGACGTCCGCTTATTCCTCTCTAAAATGCGGGAGATTAGATGGCCTTTGAGGTTGCTTCCAGCTCCGTCCACGATCCAGAGACAGCTGGACCTTTCAGTCTCTTTGCAAGTTTGCTCTAGGATGTTAGCCAGATTACTTTTTGCCCCTAAATTTCGGTTTAGCTATAAAGTTTTTACTATTTCTTCCAAGAGAGGGGGAAAAATCAACAACCAAAGAGAAGCCTTTTCAAATATCTGTAGCATGTGAAAAGTGCTTGCAAAACATATCGGCTGCCAGACAGCCTAATCTCCATCATGTACGCAGAGGTCTCCGTATTATCGCTGTTTGTTATTCTTGCTACACAGGCCCAGCAAAATCAATTGAACAAGAGGTCTATTCGATTCAATTGGACTTTGCAAACTACCTCACTGTCATAATAATATTCATTGAAACTCCTGCCCCCAACTGCTTACATAACACAGCTCTTATCACATGAGATTTATCAACAGCCACATTTTTCTTCCTGGGCTCCATCCCAATGAAGTCAATGGGAAAAGAGTCCTATTAATCACAGCTGAACTTAGTGTGCTAGCTGTGATGTAGAGTAAGGAAGAGGGCGATAAAAAAGATGCATCGTGACACTGGCTGTCACAAAGGCTTACTGGCACGACGCTCCGCTATCAGATGGCCTTCACTACGCCGACCAGCATTAAATATTCCCTACGAGTCGCTAAATAGCATGGAAACTCCCTGGAAGTCCCTATAGGTGACATGAAGCGTGCAGGGGGAAGGCAACAACCGGAGCCCCCCGTCAGTCCCCATCCCTGTTCCTGCCCTTTACTTTTTCTGTCATAAAAAGGCATCAGGCTGGGGGGGGGGGCAGTGGACAAAGGGTCAGATCTGGAGTCTGGAAGACTCTTCTTCCTGGGTTCAAATCTGACACTAACACTTGCTAGCTGTATGATCCTTGGAGTTACTTAACCCTATTTGCCTCAGTTTCCTCATCTGTAAAATAGACTGGAGAAGGTAATGGCAAACCACAACAGTATCTTTACCAAGGAAATCGCAAATGGGTTCACAAAGAGACAGCACCACTGAAGAATGACTGAGGCAGTGTAACATAGTAGAAACTGAAATTGCTTCTGGTCTTGGGGCTAGAAAGATGTGGATTCAAGGCTTGCCCTAGATATATACTGGCTGTGTGACCCTGGGTAAATCACTTAACCTCTCAGGGCCTCAGGGCCTAGACAACTCTCTAAAGGCTATAAATTGCAGAGAAATGCTGACCTGAATTGGCAGAGAGATTTTACTTTCCAAGGAAACCACAGGTCCAGCCCCTATCCTACCTCTTTAAGCTTTTCATAGTGCTGCAAATATATTATTTTACTGGGTCTTCATAACAAATCATGGCAGGTAAGGGGGATATTATCCCCTTTTTACAGCTGAGGAGGTTGAAAGTTTCCATGACATGAGAACTGGATTTGGAGTTTGAGTCCTTGATTTCTGGGTGATCTTGGAAAGATCTCTGAACTTCTCTGGGCTTTGGTTTTATCTTCTATGGCAATAAGAAATCAGTGTCTGCTCCTTTATTCCCTCTTGGCTCTCGGTTCTCTGATCCTATCGTACTTCCCAATGTATATTTTGGCCATGATTCAATTTTTAACCTTCAAAGAACCTGAGAGATCGAGTCCAATTTCCCTGCCCATTTCATAGCTAAGTTAACCAGAACCCAGAGAGTTTAAGGTCACACAGTCAGCCAGAGGCAAAGCCAGGATTGGAACCCTTGTCCCCTAGCTCCAGTGTCCTCTGCCCAGGAAATGAGGCTCTCAAAAACCTGGGGCCCAACACACCAAATCACAGTTTTCACATCAGCTTATTGAGATGCTGCCTGATGAGGTGGAAAAGGCACTGAACTGGGGATCAGAAGACTTGTGCTGAGGACTTAATTATTAATTGTGTGATCTGCAGCAAGTTCTTTAAAGCAGCTTCCTCAGCTGTGAAACTGGGATAATAATGCTCTTGCTACCTACCTATGTGAGTGGTTGAAAGGTCCTGGCACATTGAGGGAATTTAATAAATACTTGTCAATTGACAGGTTTAAAAAAACCCTTTATAGACACTTTATAAACATCAGTATGGGAATTTATGTTACTGTTGGAGGCTAAATTCCACTTTCAACTTGTAGCTCTAGAGATATGCTTGAGATTGAGAGAAGTTAAATCACTTTTCTGGGAACCTATAACTCCTTTTGGAATCAGGATTTGAACCCAGGTCTTCTCGATTTCATCAAGCACTGCCCACCACCCCACACCATTGATTTCCATCCTACTTCTATATAAACAGTAAAGTTCATTGTACATTTGAGCTTTTATCATTTTATCATTGTTCTCAAAGTCCTGTCTATTTGTTTTGATTGAGTAAATCCAAAACAAGGATTTAGATTTCTAAATGCCAAAAAGTATTTATTTCTTTTTTAAAAATGGAATGGATAGGCACATCTCTATGCCTGCATGTCACTGGGATGGTAATGTGACAGATTGCCTGGGGATTTCTATATTATTGGGTTGAAAAAGAATAAAATGGGAATGGATAGCTTTATCCACAAAGTTATCTAGACGACACTGAGAACTTGAAACATGAATTTCAGGAAAGAGAAAGCATGAAAAAGAATTCTTAACGGAACTGCAAACTATCTTTACTATGCCCAACACCCAGAGCTTATAAAATGAAGGGAGAAAAGGCCTGTAAGAGAGAATAACTGTTGTTTTTTTTTTGGTGGGGGGGTGAGAAATGATACCTACATCAAAGTACATTTGGCTTAAGAAGGCTCCCATAGGGCGAGCAAATGATTGAAGCTTTAGTTTAATACCCAAACATTATAAGATTCTTTGTTTTTTTAAAAATAGAAATATTGAACTATAAGCAACTGCGAACTCTGTCTTTTCTCCTCTTTCTTCTCCTCTTTTATCTCAGGTGCCTTCTGTCCCTCTTTCCTGCCTCACTCCTGTTTCACCCAATGAACTGACTTTACTCCTTACCAAGGATAACTCCTCCACTTGTCCAAGTGATCCCATTCCAAGTCTCCTCTGACAGATTGTCCCCTCTGTCATTCCTACTCTCTCACTTATTTTCAATCTTTCCCTCTCTACTGGCTCATTTCCTCCTGTCCACAAACATGCCCAGGACTCCTTTACCCTGAAAAAGCCCTCACTTGAACCTTTCATCTCCTCTGCCACCCTATACTTCTTCTGCCCTTTGTAGTTAAACTCCCTGAAAAAGTTATCTACAATAGGTGCCTCCACTCTCTCTCCTATCACTCCTTCTTAACCCTCTACAATCTAGCTTTTGACTTTATCATTCTATTGAAACTGTTCTCTTCAAAGCTGCTATAATTATAATCTCTTAGTTGCCATAGCCAATGGAATTTTCTCAGTCTTCATTCTCTTTAACCTCTCTAGTGACACAGATGTTGGTAGATCTCTCTATTCCTTAGTGTTCTCTTTTTCTCTAGATATGATAACAACATGCAATCTGGAAAATACTAAATTATACAATTATTTTTTTTTAAAAAAGACTAAACTTAATGGAAACATTCTCAAAACTTGGAAAGAGAATTGAAACTTCTCAAAATCTCTCTGTTTTGGCCTAATGTTCGGTGACAAAAGCATACTCTTCCTAAGTGTTACAGACACAATAGTGGTTGAGGAGACTAGACAGATCTAATGAATTTAACAGAACTCAAATCATGAGTAAGTGCCAAACTTCTATCCCACCCTTGAAGAATGATTCCAAAAAAATTTGAGGTTTAACTAAGGGACTGTGACAAAGTTGGCAATCACAAAATACCCCTTCTTTCCTTCAATATAGTGCATGTTTTCATGGTTTCAGACTTTTGAGTTTTGCAATCTCACTCACTCTACTTAATGCCTTACAATGAGTGTCAATGGGGGCCATGTGCAAGGGAGTGTCAGTGTGATATGGCACAAATCATCAGTACCAAAGCAAAATGAAAGTGTGAGGCTTAATTGGCACAGGAAATGTAGGAAAAGAAAGAGCATTGTGGAACTTACTGTAGGATCAATGGATGTTTTGATAGTTGGAAGAGACATTTCATGTCATCTAGTCCAATCTCATCATTGTACAGATGAAGAAACTGAGGCCTAGCTAGATTAAGAGATTTGCCTAAAGTCACTTTAAATAGTTAGTTTCAGAACCAGAATTCAAATATGGATCTTCTGAAATCAAATTCTGTGCTTTTCCAACAATGCTACACTCAAGTAAATAGACATTGCTAATTCCTATTATTTTTTTTAATAATGAGGATTAGGATTGGTATTAATCTCAGTTCTAGTGCTTCTGCTGTTGTTTACTGTTTGTCCCATGTTTTGAAGAAGACTAGTGACTTAATGGGGGTGATGTCTTGACTTAGTTTCACAACTCTGTCTTGACTAAGAATTGCCTCACTCTTTCTTGCAGAGTGAATGAAGTCCAGTGGCAAGACAAACATCAGGATGACTGGTGATGGTCCAGAATGGAAGATCATGGTGTTTGATGACTGAGTTCTAAATGGTCCATAGTGCCTGTGTCAGTCACCTTCATGGGTGTTGGAACAAATTGTTGTCATTCACCCATTCCTCTGAGGGAAGTCTTCGTATGCATCCCCCTGGCTCACCAACAGATTTGAAGCCTGTTGATTTTCCTCAAATGGGTTTGGTCCATTTACTGGGCTAAGGGGTTGTGACCTCTGTGCATGCTACAGCCTCTTGGAGGCACAGCTGAGAGTTAGGAGAAAGGCAGACACCAAAGGTGGCTGAGCAGCCCTGAAAAAGGCTCAGCAAACCTTGGCACCAGAGGTGCTAGTCCTTCCTGAGCACCCCATATTTCTACCACTAAGTTGTTTGAACCAATCTCCTTCAAATAGAATATTCTTTATTGTCAGCACTGGGGAAGAAATGAGTAAGGGTCTCCCTTCCATAGCCACTTGCTAGAAATATTAATTTAGTATTCTCTAGTGAGAATTAAGAATCATCCCAACTCTCTTCCATCTTGTATCTGTGAAGCTGATTCCTGAGCTCAAGTCTAATGTCTTACCTTTATTCCTCTTTAAGTTTATTTAGCCCACCATTCTAGTCTACTTACATCTTTTGGAATCTTAACTATCATCTAACATCTCAGCTGACCCTCCAGCTTTATACCATCTGCAAACTAAATAAATGTGCTATTTATATTTTCATCTAAATCATCGATGGAAATGTTAGATAACACAGGGTAAATGAAAGATGCTCAGGCACTCCACAGGGAACGTCTTTCCAAAATCACAACGAATCACTAATGACTACTCTGTGTTCAGCCAGTCGGTTCAAATACGCCTGAACTATCAACCAATATCTATCTCTTCACCTCATCTGCAGTAATAGCATAAGAAAATTTCCTTTGTCATATAGGTGAATTGTATGTAAAACATATCCCTGGAGAAGACTAGTGAATAAAGGGAAATAACGGAAATAAGATATAGTTTGAAATGGCTTATGGATGAAACCCTCCTGGTTCTTTGTGATCACGATTTCCCTTTTTTAGATGTTCATTAATCAACCCGTTAATAGTGTTTTAATCCCTGACTCAGAACCACAGCTGTATACTCACAAAAATAAGGTTCAATTACTGACTTTTAAAAACTAATTTAACTCCTTGGCATCTGCCCAAACCTAAAGTTTCCATATAGAAATGTGACTTCTGTCTAGGTTACCACTCTTTGCCCCTGGCCTCAAAAGGAAAAGGGTCCATTAACTCCTCTACGAATATTTGGTCTGATGGCATTAAACAAATGATGGGTTTTATTTCATCCAACGACAAAAACAAATTAAACAAAATGAAAGATTTGCACTCAAGCCCATAAATGGTCAATATTTTCAGTATAATGATTCTGTCTTTCTGGGGGAACTCTAAGTCTACATTGCTGAGAGTATATGAAAAGGAATGAACTACAACGTCTCCAGGTCTCTTTAGGGTCAAGCTATATGGATGCTTAGGGATCTCTCAAGGACATTCAGTCTACTAAGACTTTGTCCAAGAACTCCTTTGCTTGGTCTGAGGATGTTTCTGCTTGGTCAAGTAACTGTTCCATCTCCCCAGATCTTTTCTTCAGGTGGGTGGGTCTCTCTCTGCTCCTAGATTGCCTTTACTGCTCTTTTCTCTCAGAAGTGATTTCTTTTTTTTCCTCTGTGTTTCTGTCTAGGTGGTGGAGGTGCTTGTTCTTCTTCCTCTTTTATCTCTTCTGGTGAATGTCCTTTGCCTTGATTTAAAAGTTTAACCCTATGGGTAGCTCCAGGTAAACATTATCAAAATGATTTCAGTTCATTGTTCTTTATTACTATTTCAACTAGGTAGCTTTGAATTTCATCAACAACAGAAACAGAGGTCATATTAATTAGGTAACAAGCACTAAAGACAAGATTATTCACATCTTGTAAAAAGTTCACCTTTAGCCAGGGAATACCAGGGGTAGAGTAGAGAGGGACTTACATGATTCCTTTAAGCCAAGTTTAGGCTTTGATATAAAGGATACATCCTAGAATTTGGCCAGGAACAAGAGCCTATATATTTCCATTTAAGGAAAATATTAACTTTTAAATGATCAGGAACAAGTCATTGAGTATTTAATTAATTTAATCAATATTTATGAAGCAGCTACCTTGAAAGAAAGCCATAGTAGAAAGCAAAGAATTTAGAATCAAAGAGCCTATCCTCAAAACCTAATTCTGCTATTAACTATTCCTTTGACCTTGGGAAAATCACTTAAACTTATTGGACTTCAGATTACTCATCTGTAAAAATATAAATGAAAGGATTGAGCCATATGATTTTTAAGTTCTAAATGTTGTAATATATAGTTCTTATAGTTCTAAATGATGATATAATTGTATGAACACAACACTGACATGTGCTGAAGGGTTACAAGGTGGACAGTCCCCGTCCTTAACAAGTTTAAAATTTAGTAGGTAATAAAAGAAATCTACATGGATATATATTGTAGAATAAACTAGTAAATGCATATGTGACCTACAAGGGAAATGTCATAAAAGTTAAGAAGGGAGGAAGGTCTACTTCTGCCTGGAGACACAAAGAAGGCTTTAAGGAAGAAGTGATACTTTCTTCTTTCTGAGAAACTTCTCAATAATCTCTTTTCCAATAACAGGTATTAAATGGTGCTTATCACGATTGCCAATTTAAGAGACAAAATAAACATTTAAACAAAGAAATATTAAAAAAAAACTGTTAAGAACCAGAGAGAGATAAGCTCTCCTGGCACAGAGAAATGCGTCCAGTTTAGTCCTCCCCAAATTGAGAAAGTTAAAAAAAAAGTGAGATGGTAATGAGGGAATCTCTTGCTCTGCTCTGAGAAGTCTGGACTAGCTCCTGGAATGCAGCATCTGACCTGTGTCTCATGAATGATTATAGTCTACCATCAGAGCCTCTGGAATCTTGGGCTCATGAATTTATCTCCACCCACTCAAGATTATATTCTCTGATTCCCTGTGCTTCTTCGCTGCTCTTCCTGATACTTCTGGCTTCTTGTAGCTTTTACTACATATAAGTCCAAAGGTGGAGTGCAGTAAGTCTGGCAGTCAAAAGCAGATGTTCTGCCAGTCCTAAGATGAGGGCAAAATGCCCTAGGAGATTTCTATCCAAATACCTGGCATTCATTCTTTTCTCTCTACATTCTCTACTTTAACAAACACGTTCATTTCCATGGATTCAATTATCACTTACATGGCAGAGCATTGCCAAATCTATATACTAGTAATAATAGCTAACATTTATATGAAGCTTATTATGTGCCAGGCACTGTGTTAAGTATTTTATGACAATCCTGGAATTAGGTACTATTTTACAAATGAGAAAACTGAGAGAAACAGTCATAAACGGTGGCTTGCCCAAGTTCTCATAGTTAAAAAGTGTTTGAGATCAAATTTGAACTCATTTTCCTGACTCCAGGCCCAGTGCATTCTCTAATGTACCACTTAACTGCCTCTATTTTATATATGGCCCCTTCTAGATCTCTAGTCCTAACTTCTCTCCTGAGTCATATACATTTATCTCCATCTATTTATAGCACATCTCTACCTAGATGCTCCATCAACATTTTTAAAATTATTTTTTCTAATTGCATGTAAAAACAATTTTTAACATTTGTTTTTTAAAAATCTGAGTCCCAAATTTTCTTTCCCTCTCTCTTCTACCTACTCTTTGAGATGGCAAGCAATTTGCTATAAACTATACATATGAAAACTTGCAAAACATATTTTCATATTAGTCCTGTTGTAATAGAAAATACAGATGTCCTGACCCCTTTCCCCCCAAAAATAAAGACAAATTTAAAAGGAGATTTTGGTCTGCATTCAGACTCCATCAATTCTTTCTCTGGAGGTAGATAGCATTTTTTGACATAAGTCCTTCAGAAAATAGCTATGTCAATCCATAGGTGATCATTGTATCATATTGCTGTTACTGCATACAATGTTCTCTTGGTTCTGCTTATTTCACTTTGTATCAATTCCTATAAATCTTTCTGAGTTTTTCTGAAACCTTCCTGCTGATAATTTTGTATATCACAATAGTCTTCTATCATAATCCATCAACATTTCTAACTGAACAATATTTAGAATTGAACTTATTATTTCCCCTTTCAAAGAAAAGAAAAAAAAAACCTACTCACTTTTTTGACTTCACCACTAGCATTAGCATCTACTTGCTCAGTTCTAATATATTCAAAACATTAGAGTTATCTTTGACCCTATCTTTCCTTGGCAACTTACATGGAATCAAGCACTCTCCATTCAATCTGAATGCTAGATCTTGAATTCATCCCCCTCTTCTCTATTTCCACTGTCATTACTGAAATTCTTTGCAACCCATATTAACCTTTCCACCTCAATTCTCTCTGTCTTCCAATCCATCCAGTACTTCTTTATTACATATAGATCTGGGCATGTCTCTCCTCTGCTCAAAAGCTCTTTGCTTCTTGAGTAAAATTTAAGCTCTAGTCTAGCATATGAGGCCCTCCACAAGGCAGATGCACCCTGACTTTCCAGACATATACCATTTTCATCTCTCTAGGAAGGCACTGTGGCATAGTAGATAGTAGGCTGGTCATAAAATCAGGAAATCTGGGTTGTATCATCTACGTGTGATGCTAACAAAAATCATTTAATTTCTATGTGACTAGGGCAAGAATATAAATCAATGTGCATAAGTAGAAGAAGTTTCCCTACCTTGGGGTCCCAGGTTAGTACATACTCCCTTGAAAAAAAATCAATGCTATAAGCAGATCAGACTACTTGTTGTCCCATGTCCCCATCCAGACCCTGCCAATCTCTGTGTCTTTGCTCACGCCCTGAAGTGCCATCGCAACGCCATGGAATTCTTATTGCTCTGACTTCTCAGCTAGAATGCTTCCTCCTCCAGAAAATGGTCTTTTTGTCTAGACCTTTCACCCAGTAATGACTTTGCCCTAGGACCTCACACAATTTCTATTTCTTTTAGGTGCTTATTAACTATTATTTTGTATTACAGTTATTTATATATGTGTCATACTCCCTTTCACAAGGCAAGGATGAGATAGATGGGAGTCACCGGCTCTTTTCCTCCCAGTGAGCAGTCCTTGCCATCAGCCCTGCCACTTCCTCCTAAGATTCTGTAGGCACTGGCATAAGATCTGTCTTTGTAAGCCCTCCAGACCCCTTGTGGCCAGGCTGTCTGAACTATTGCTATATCCATAAGATATACGGAGAGCATTTGTTGCTGTTCCATCATTTTCAGTCATGTCCAACTCTTCATGACTCCATTTGAGGTTTTCTTGGCAAAGATAAAAGAGTACAAGCCTTTCCATTTGTCCTGGAGATTAACTTTCTTTCATATTTTATCTCTCCCAATTAAAGTGTTAGCTTCTTGAGAGCAGGGATTATATTGTAATTGTTTTTTTTTTCCTAATTGTATCACTAAGGTTAACAGAGTGCTTGACTCAGTAGAATGCTTTTTCATTCATCAATTTCATCCATCCTCTTACTAAAACTTTCTGAGTATAGGAACTGAGTCTTACTGAAGATTCATATCTCTTTGGAGCCTCACTCAAGGCTTGAAATTCAAGAGATATTTATTAAATGTTGTTAAATCAAGTTGAGTTAGACCTCAATACTCATAATTTTTCTTCTAAACCTCATTATACTCAAGGCACAGGAGAAAAAAAAAGAGAAAGACATTAGAATGACTTATTCCAGTGGAAATAATGCTTGGGGAGGAAAGAAATAAAATACCAGTTACAGAATCCCTAAGTCTGAAAGTTGGGAGGGACTTCAGGGTCTATCTAGTCCAATCATATGCAAAAGGAATTCTTACTATCACATTTCTGAGAAATGATCCTCTATTCTTTATTTTTAGTGAGAATTTGGGAGGACAATTGGAGGGAAGAAAAGAAAGCTAGCTAAAACCATAGCAGCAAGGATCTGAGTTAGACATAAAGATAGATTTCTTTGTTAAATGGGTTAGTGAGTTATCATGTGGATTCTCAAGCTCTAAATCTATAACCTTATGATTCTATCTCTGACTCTCCTTTCCTAAAGATCTTTCAAAATAGGATCGATACCTGTCTGTTCTGAATGGTTAGAAAACAGTTCTGTCTGAAAGAGGAATTTGTGAGGTGGAGAAGTTTTCTTCCAAATCTCAATCTGAGATCAACAACTTATTATTAAAAATGATTTTTTTTTTTTGCCTCCAAAAGTTAAGCTCCAAAAAACCTTCAACCTTGTTTACTGGCTCTGCCAAATAGTTTCCAAAGCAATTTTCCATTCCGGGGTTTTAACTAGGTTGCACTTTTAAATGTTAGCCAGAGTGTGGCACTGCTTCTTTGAGGCAACTGACCCAGAATATCCCCAAGGAGAGGGATGTGGAAGGGCGGGGGCACGGAGGGGAACAGCAACAGCCAACACCAATATTCACTGTCCTTGTCAGATGGGAGATGCTGGATTCACTGGGTCTTTTCTTTATATATTCAGCTGTGTTATGGAAAGTGACACGGTGTTTACTTTCCATTATGAGGAAATACATTGCTGTGCAGGCATGGAATTAACTGTTTTCATTTGATTACCTAAAGGATGACTACCTGTGGGTACAATCAGCCTTGTTATTCTCCTTGATATAAACAGCCCAAGTAATTAATGGTCCCTTGTGCACCCTTGCAAAAACAAAAGAGGAAATGGAGCTAATCCAGGAGTTAGGAAGGTTAAAAAGAAAGTTCCAGACAATGGCGAATCTACAGAGGGTTCTGGGAAGCCAGTTCGAAGGGGCAACATGGATCAAGCAGGTGGGTATGGAATGATCACAACGCCCCTTTTCGACTAATCCTGATCTGTGTTTGGATCATGACAGACAAATGAGGATGTTTGGGGAAATCTGTAATAAGGAGAGCTGTCCATGTCTGTGTACTTGTGGAAAAAGAAAACACATGTTTTCTGTCATAAAAGGTTTTGCAATCGCAGTTTAAAGGAAAACCAAAAAAAAAAAAGCCAGTAACATTTTTTTCCTTCTCTATTTCCTTTCTTCCCAGAGTTGGGAGGCACACACACACACAGACACACACAGAAGTAGATGTTGGAGAATGAGGAGTGGGACCTCGGTCAGTCTGAGGTAGCCCAGGCTGCCAACCCTGCAGCTAAGACCCCAGCACTGGAGGATGCAGCAGCTACTGACTGTACTAGACAGAACACAGAGCCCTTCATGCATGCAGCTCTTAGGGAATAGGGCTGGGTGGCAGTCTTGCCCAGCTCTGTCATTTTCCATATCAGGTTTTTATTTATAACCTTTCTCAGAAAGGGAGAGACACCCCCAAATCTCTGGGCTGAGAAGGGACCTCTTGGTGTGGTAGAGAATAGATTGAATGCTAAACTGCAGAACCCAAACTCACTTAAATCAAGGGAAATGGATGTAGGCTGCAACAACCAGGATAATAACAAATGGCAGGGGCTTGGTGCTGCCTTCCGCAGAGGGGCTGCTCAAGTCTCCAGAGTGCCCAGCAGTGGCATTATTTGGAGCCTTTGGGCTGGTGCTCTACTTCCTGCCAATCACCAGGGCTGGTGGACTCTTGAAGGAAATGAGTCCTTAGGCAAATCATACTGCTCCTTTGATGACTAGAACTAACGTGTTTGGGGGTTTACAAACTGTTTCCCCTTTATAATCTTATTTAATACTTACAACAACCTTTTGAGATGGGTAGTTCAAAGATTAGATTTTTGCAGATTTTATAGATGAGAATAATGAGGCAACACCTGGGCTGAGCTCACAGAGTTAGTAAGTGGGTCCTCTGTTTCAGAAAAGTAAAGACTAGAATTCAGAGACCATCTTGGGAAAAATAAGGGAGATGTTTACCCTCAAAGCAAGGATGGTGCTTTGGCATTGCTTTTGACTTCTGCATCATTCCATTTGGTCCTGGTGGCAACCACAAGGCCCCTAGTTTCATTTCTGTGGGGAACCAAGTTTCCCCCAAATGGTATCACAAATAACAATGTCCTGATCCTCTGACAGAGGAGGACAGAGTGTGTGTGTGTGTGTGTGTGTGTGTGTGTGTGTGTGTGTGTGTGTACATGGCACAGGGGTGGAGTTCTACATTCTGCACCATCTTCTTTCTCTTTTACTGCTCTAGTCATTGTTCTTCATGGCTAACATAGGGGTGATGGGGGTCAGTGGCCACTAGACCAGAATGACAATGGGAAGGGCAGAGACTATGACCAAGGCTGCCTTGAAGCCATTGAATCTGGACAAAAAGATGGCTGAAGGGGTAGAAGAGATCCAAAATCACGATCAGAAACAGGGTCAGGACCCAAGAGGAAAGAAAACTCAGAGATAGCAAGATGCCAAGTATTGTGACTCGTGTTGGATTCGTGAGTTGAATTAGGCTCTTATTTCCCTCCCTGTCTTATTGTTTTTCTTTGTTTCTAGTCTGTGATCTTGAGACATGTCATAGTTGCTCTTTTTCTCTATTATTTTCTATAAGCTATAGTTTCATGTAGTCAGGACACCACACTCCATACACACATCTGAAAGTCTAGGAGGACAACCAGGAGGAGGTTGAGGGGAAGTCCAGAAGTAAATGCTTCCACATGGGAACTTGATTTTTTCCGTTTAACTTTGTGCTCTACATATTAAACTATGTGGCCATAACTAAGTCAATCCATTTTTAAATGGAAAAGGAAGTAGAAGATGAAAGTCCAGATGTTGCATGGCTCATGAACTATATATAGATTTCAAGTTTTAAATATCTTTAGACTTGATCAGAGGGGGTTAATAAAAACTGGAAAATGGGTTTGGCAGTGAGGTAAGCACTTAAGGCATTTTTAAGGCTGAATGCTATATGATGGCCAATGGGGATACTGAAGCCTTCTAGGAAAGTTCTCCCCCATATGAACAAAAAAGAAACTAAGAGAACAGTTATCTAGATGGACTAAATAGAATGCCATTTTGGGCGGCTCAGATATGGTGCTTCTTCATGGGATAATTAATACAGAGACATGTTGCTTTATTTTAGGCTTAATGAGGGCAACATTTGAGCTGCCTGGTCCAAGGGCCCTGGGCAAAGAAGTCAAAGATCAAGTGACATAAGAACAGAGCTATTCCAATTCTTTGCGGTGCAAGGTATACTTGTCTATAAAATCCTTCACAATTGACAGGGGGAAGGGTCTTTCAGGTTTCCTGTGCATAGAGAGAGGCAGAGAAGTTGTAGATAAATAAACTTTGATATTCCAAGGGTGAGGGTGTGCTTTACCTAGAACAACTGATAGTCTAACTAGTCTAGGATTGGAAGGTGCTGGCAAATTTTAGCAACTGGCTTTCTGAAAACACATGACTCATATTTAAGTTTTAATATGACTTATTAACATTTTTCCATCAGTTTATTAAGTCTAGAAAGTGTTGTCCTATTGTTTGGTCATTTTTCTGTTGTGTCAGACAGAAAATAAGGGTGTAAAAAATGAAAAGAAAATCTTCCTGGAGTACTGCACCCATTAGTACTAAGGGCCAAATCAAGTCTTGTAGCAGATCAAGTCACAAACTCTATGTGCCTCAAATAACTTCCTAGAATGCATTTTCTAATCATAGAGAAACTGGAGTTACAATGAAGTGGGTATGGCACACGGAAGGCAGTGATGGCAAACCTTTTAGAGATGGAGTGCCCTCTCCCCTTACTCCACATAGGAGAGGGAGGAAGTGCTGCCATTGGCTGCTGGGCAGAGGGGTGGGGGATGTGAAAAAATGTCCTCAGACATTGTGGGAAGGGGGAGGGCAGCAGCTCCGCCCAAGTTCTGCCTTTCTAGTAACAAACTTGGGGGGGGGGAGGGAGCAGCAACACATGTTCACAGAGAGCTCTGCATGCCATCTTTGGCACTTATGCCATAGGCTCACCATCACTGACTTAGTAGAGTTACTTTCATCTATGCTTGGTAGCCAATGGGAATACCATATATAATGCCCAAATGCATTTGAATGGGAGAAAGAAAGCATGTACTCTTCCCTCTTCTCCTTATTCTAATAAAGGTCTAGAATTTCCTTTGTCCGAACATGAGATTTCTTTCTCCTAAGGGATTGGTTTTGAGAAAACGAACAAATTCATTCTTCCTTTGCTAGGGCTTATAGTTGTAGGAACTTTTGCTCCGCATACAGTCTTCCTGCTTTGCCCCACATATCTTTTTCCCCATTTAAAGAATGACATTTCTCAAGTCGAGTCTCAGGTGGAAATTGACACTAGGTGCACTTTTAAAAGATTGATGTGCAGGTAGTTTTCCTATACAATCCTTCACTCATTCTCGAAGATTCAAATGAGCCTCTCTCTAAGCCATGGGAATGGGGCAATAAAAAATGAATCTAAATCTTACCTACTACGAGCAGACATCTGCAAAGCAAGATCGTGTTCAATGATAGCTCTTTGGACTGTCCAGGTAAATATAATAGTATATGCAAGGGTGTTAGAACACCAAGACTGCCATCAGTATTTATGATCACTGTGGGTAGGTGTTTCTTGCTGTGTTCAAGTTTGAGTGGAATATAAATGCCCCATTAAGGCTGCCCTGGAAGTACAGAGCGAGGCTTTTGTATTGTTAAGTGGAAAATGCTGCTTTGTAAGTCTGATAGAGCAGTCAGCTTGCAAACAGCAAATTGGCAGAGAGAGGCAGTAGGAGCAAGCAGGGGAGGCAGAAAGGTAGCCTACCCAGGAGAGGGTTCTGATAAAGCAGAATTCGCTTGGGAAGAAATATGCTGAAAGGGCAGATATTAACAGCTTTCTAGACAGGAAATACAGATTATGTGAAGGGGAATATGAGTGGTCTTCTTTCCTAGTTTTAGACATTTGTCTCAACCCACCATTGAAGGGAGGAAGGAGAAACAAAAGTGGAAGCTGAGAAACAACTAGGAAAATAAGAGTGAAGACAGTAAACAGAGAAGGTTTAGCTTGTCAAACTGAATGATGAATGGTTATCTATCATTTTCCCAGGAAGAGAGGAACCAAAGATGGTGTATCAATTTTTATAATTTTAAGGCTGAAAGATAATAAGTGTGCAAAAATGGAGCAGACTATATAACAATTCTCTCTGAAAATGTGATTACACATAAAAAAATCCATAAAAACGTACAAAGTGATAGATGAACTCAAACTAAACAAATGTAGTTTTTTATTCTTTTGGAACTGAGCAGAAATAGCTTAGGCATAGGGAATGATTTTGAATTTTTTTCTCAGTTTTAAAAGAAATAAATATTTGGGTTTGGGACTTTAATTGAATTTTACTTCAAGTGGAAATTTAACATTTTTAGATAGGATATCATTAAAAAAATGGAATTCTACATAGAAGAATTGGCAAAGTTGACACATTTCAATAAGTAACATAATCAGAACATAATATAATAAACTAGTACTATTCCCTCCTACCTCTTGACCAATGCCCCTCCTGTGACCAAGAAAGGTCATGTGAATCATATGTATTTCAATGTTTCAACATTTTTTATAAGCAAGACATCTTTTGCTTAAAAGCAAGAGAATTAAATGTCTGGGATTTTTATATAACTTGTTTTTAATTTGGGAATCTTAAAACGAACCAGAATTAGCTCCATTTTCCCAAGGGAACAATGGTTGTGCTTAATTCCTTTTTTTGCACGTCCAGAGTATGTATTGGGAGACCCACGTAGACCTCCATTAGGCTTCTGCGTTCATTAGGGGTAGATAGCATCTGGCTGACATAAAGAGATTGACCCTTTAAGATATCAGCTTGCAACTAGTACAAAAAACAATTCTGAAGTCATTAAAATTTAGTTTGGTTAAGCCAGATGGGTTTTAATGAACCTCCTATTATGTAAAGAAAACTAGTATCAGTAAATAATAAAGTGAATCATTTTTTCTTCTGTAATAATGAGTATAATTTTTAATTTCTTCAATAAGTAGTTGATAGCAATCTATCTTATTTACATTAAGAGAATAGGTGAAATGATAATTATGATTTAGTTCAAAGATTGCACTGATCAGCCTATAATTATTCACTAATAGTCAACATGTAAGTGGACAGGGTTACATATTATAATTATGTCCCTAAAACTGTAACATGGAAAATGGCAGGAATTCTACCCTGCCATTTTCCATGTTACACAAACTAATTTCTCTCCTCCTCCCTCAACAAGTTTGAAAAAATATGCTAAGATATGTTAATCGTACATTTTCCTCTCCAATCTGAATAAAATACTGAAACGTGTTTTTAAAAAATTAGTCCAAGATATGTATGGACCAATGTATAATTATTTAAAAATATCTATACCTAAATAAAAAAATGGAAAAACAATGAATCACAGTATCCATGCAGACTCAGCTTCCACTAATCCATTCTTAACCCTACCTCGGGCTTTGGCCCGAGTGTGAAAA
The DNA here is from genome assembly GCF_016433145.1 of Gracilinanus agilis. Lineage (NCBI taxonomy): Eukaryota > Metazoa > Chordata > Mammalia > Didelphimorphia > Didelphidae > Gracilinanus > Gracilinanus agilis. The sequence goes on from NC_058134.1 coordinate 173,691,533, forward strand.
GGGAACCTAGATGAGAGCCTGAAGGTTAAGAATCCTGGAGGTCTTTCTGTCTCTTGGGGAAATTCCAGAGAACTGAGTTGGTCTATGTGTGTGTTTGGGGGTAGAGGAAAGGAAATGAGAAGGTAAACGTATCATTTCTTTAGTAGAATCTTCCTCTCGGTCTCCATGAAACATGTCCACATTGTATCTGCCTTCATCTTACAGCTCCCTCAATTCATATTGTGTCATAGTTGGCAAGAATATGGACAAATCCTGGGACCAGGGATGGGTTTGTTATAAGCAGGATGAAGTGCAATTTATCTTACTAATCGCCTTGGACAAAACTCACCCTTTCTGTCATATAGCACTTTGAAATAAAAGATGTTATTCCTGAAGAAACCCTGTTTGCTTATGGAAGAAAAGACAACCAATTAATCTAATTATTCCTCACATAATGAGCAGGAGAAGGGAGGCAACCCGGTTTGCTTATTTATTTTAAAGTCAAAGTGCTTAATTCTATTCCAAAACACTACAAGGTAGAGCTACTATTACAAATGAATAACTTAATTAAAAAACATTGATTTTGCTCATTGACTGCTGCAAATTTTATTAAATATTAATGTAACATTTTGTATTTTTTATACAAGTCATGAAAGTTTTATGTGCTTTCTCCCCTACAGCAGCCTCAGACTTTATGTGTTTCTGCAACATAAGTGACAAAATCTTAGGCAACTCAGAGTACCTACATCAATATTGCATTGGGGAGTTTGCTATAATATATGTGTGTGCATAAGCGTATGTGTGGGTACATATACGCTTACACGGCTTCACACACTAAGTAGAAGGGAAAAAAAGTAAGACAAAGTAAGAGAAAAAATAGAAAGCAAGTGGTATGTTTTCTCCTGGCTAGAGATAAAAGAAGGGTCACCCAGAAACTTAGCAGCCCCCCTGTAAAACAGCCTCGGCATCCACAGACCAAATAGCCTTGAATGCAAGCCACAAAAACACAAATGTAGTGTGAACTGTTAAGAGGCATCTCTGGGAGAGGTATTAAGAAAAAGGACAAGCTGCTTCTTTCACTGCACCTACGTGTTTAAAAGAACTGAAAAATATAGTCTGTGAGAGTCCTCTAAAGCCCAAGACTGCTGCACAGAAATGAGCCATGTCCCCTTTCCTTGTGAGAGGTCATTTTATGTGAGGACGTTGCAGTTCACATCCTCTCTGAGCCTTTTTCTTATCCATATATAAATTGAAAGCAACCTATGCTTTCCTTCCCTACTTGATCCTCACCACAGATCAGAGATTTAAATGTTTGTGGCTGGTGAACAGCTTTGTCAGTTGAAGCAGATGATACATCACCATCGAACAGAACACAATTGCCTTGCCCTTGAAGAATCGCCTTTCTTTAAGGATCTCAAAGCCCTTTAGAAACAACTGAGGAAGAGCTAGATTTAAATCCTTTCCTCAAAGTCACAGGCTGACCTAAGGACCCAAATTTACATACTATAGAATAGTAAATTTTGGTAGTACACATTTTAGAAACTATTAAACTTAGTAAAATCTGTCAAACTAAATCTACACGTGGATTAACAGTCAATGATTTCAATGTAAAGATAGGATGGGGAGATGGTAAAAAAAATAGGTTGAACAATATGAAAACATAAATTTCAATAAATGAAAAAGAGCAGAGGTTCATAAATGACCCAGAAGCTGCATGACATATCATGAATGCCTTCTTCAAGAATAAAGTCACAAGGGCCTAGACACAATGAGCACCAAATAACATTACAAAAAAATGAAATGTTGATATCCTAATAGACAATAAAAGACTAGTCCCCAGTGCTGAAATCATTTTGGAATCAGTTATGTGTCAGTACAATTACTAACTTGTTCAAACAAATTGAAATTACTAACTTGTTAGAACAAAATGACATATTAGAAAAAAAAAGATGAAATTCAATCAACAAATGTTTACTTAGTGCCTACTCTACACCAGGCATTCCAAAGATAAGATATGGCATTCAGGTAAAATAGTTACAACTTGACTTGTTAAAAAAATACAAAAAGTATTGAAAAAATGGAAAAATAATCCAGTTATCAAGAAAGACGGTCACCTTTTTCTATGAAAGTTTATCCGATTGTAATGTAGTTGCCCCAGTGAGGCTAACAGAACCTATGAACGTTTTCAGTTTATAACACCAAGCAAAAAAGAGATGGCAGTCGAGGACAACTCTGATGTTGAATATAATAAACTCACTGGCAAATTCTGATGGAAAGGATGGAATAGCACAAGCAGTGTCACTTCATCAGATAGCAAGGAGCAGTAGAAAGAGAAACATGTTTAGAGAAAGCTTGGCATGACGACTAATTAAATCAGATCATTGCAAGAGCACCGAGGATGAATCTGGAAAGAGGACAACAGCTGAAGAATGGAAAAGATCTGTCGACATTTTCATAACAAGTTATTTTCCCCATCGGTGACACTGGAGTCATCACATTCAAATTCTAAGCAACATTCTTGCTGCGTGTGACTGCTGCATGAGGAAACAGAAATCGCACTCAAGAAAACAAAGACCAGGAAAGGTAGTTGCTTTAAATCCAAGACCAGGTGGAGTTCTTTGGAAGGTTAAGGGGTGATTTTTTTGAGACAAAGGTGGTGGAAAGGACACTGCATTTGGAGTCAGGGGACCGTTGTTCAGATTCCAGCTCAGGTCACCAATTTTCTATTGTTATTAAAACTTAATAGGAAGCTTAAACTAAGATTTTGGGCATATCATATGCACCTATATATGTATATACATACATTCATGAGTATATGACAAAAACATACATGTTATGAAGTTCAACTGAGAAAATAAGAGGCACACATCCACGTTTATTCCCAGCCTGTATATATGCTTATCTATAGGTATATCTCCCCTATTATAGCATAAGTTCCTTGAGGACAGAAATTGTCTTTCTTCTCTTTTTGACTATTGGCAATAATTACTAAAAATAACACAGCACATAATAGGCATTTATTGAATGTTTATTGACATTGATATAGATATGTGTATGTCTACATCCCTCTCTCTCTATGTCTATGTACGTGCACCCTATAGATATGGTATATTTTGTTTATAGATGTGTGTGTGTGTGTGTGTGTGTGTGGTATATATTTACTTATTTGAACTTCACGACAACCCTGAGAGGCAGGAGCTATTATTATCTCCATTTTACAGCTAAGAAAACTGAGGCTGAGAGAGGGTCAGTGTCTTGCCCATGGTTATGTAGTTAATAAGTGTCTAAGGTAGAATTCTTCCAGGTCTGGGACTCTCTTCACTAAACCACTTAGCTGTCCATATGCCTTAGCATTTCCTTGAAAGGTACAATAACCAAGATAATTTGGATTCTATATTCCTCTGATTAGTAATGTCAATTAAGATATAAATCAAGACAAGCAGCCTGAAATAATGAATCGCAGAGTCAGGATCAGCTTACTTCAAGTCCTGCCACTGACATTTACTGGTTATGTGACTCTAGGCAAGTCACTTAGCTTCAACTACCTTAAGAGTCTAAATTGTGCAATAGTTGCCGCTCTGCACTGGGGAAAGGATTTTCCTCATTGTGGGGCTCTCTTCACCAATGAAACCACAAGTCTGGGGCTCTCTTCTCTGTCCAAAAAAAAAAAAAAAAAAAAGGATACATCAAGGAGAGGTATACTCCCAAAGGTGTCTGTCACTGTCTTGGAGGATGTCTGGCACCCTATCCAAATGGAAGAGGGATCTCCAGGTGAGGTACTCAAGATGCTCCTGTTTGCAGATAATTGCATCCATCCCTCAAGTATTGCAGAGCCTTATAAATGAGATCTAGTCAATCAAAGAGTTCTGCTTAACAATCCACACAGGAAAAGCAAACAAACAAATAAATGAAGAATGCCTGTTAGCTAGGCTGTTCTAGTCAGTTAGATGGGCAGCCTATGCACTTGACCATCAATACGTGTTTTGTGGATAGGCATGGCAGAAATATAATTAATTGGGCTCACAATTGGACTAGAAGAACTGAATTGTATTTGGGAGACTAAACACTTTCAGTTACCCAAGGAAATAATTCTTAAAGCCCCTGAAAATAAAATGTATTTTTTATACCAAACTTCTTTCTGTGATACTTCGTAGCTATAAATCATCATCCAAAGTGAGATGAAAAGAAACATTTTGAGATGTCACTTTTTACTAAAGACGAATTGCATGCAAGAAGTGACAACACATGCATTCAGGAGTTGTATATCTAGGTGGTATGGTGGACAGAGCGCCGGGCCTGAAGTCAGGAAGACTCATTTTTCTGAGTCTGGCCTCAGACACTTATTAGCTTGTGACCCTGGGCATGTCACTTAACCGTGTTTGCCTTAGTTTTTTCCATCTGTCAAATGAGCTCAAGAAGGAGATGGTAAAACACTCCAAGAAAACTCCAAATCAAGAGTTGGACATGATTGAACAACAACCAATATTTGGAAGTGGGTCAGGTGTGTAGGGAAAGCTAAAGATAACACAGAAAGACAACTTGCAGATTCCACCGGTAGCTTTGTAATGAAAAGGGAACATGAAGAAGAGCCCCAGAGTGCTGGGTGAGGCCTCTGAGAAGGATCTATGGGAAGAATCAGGTGGGATGAAAGGATGGCGGGAGGTTGCAATCAGTCCCATTGGACAGAGTTTCCCTCCTTTGGAAGAAGTCCTAGCTTGACTGTGGGAAGAAGGAATGAGTGTTAGTACCCAAAGAGAACGTGAACTTCTTGGCTGCAGGGAGTTTTCTGTGTTCTCAAATGCTTAGCACAATGCTCTATATGTGGAAAGCACACAGTAAATGCTATTTCGTTCACATGGAAAGGTAAAGCAAGGAACAACGCAATATGAAAAGTTAACTATTTTTTAATGTGTTGTGGAAAGACAAATGAAGGTTTCTCTAAAAAAGGGATTTAATGTTGAAAGTCAGAAATAGAGCACTTTTGAACTTGAAAGACTTTTATACTATGCAGTAGAAAACAATACCTTAAAACCAATTTCCCCCTTTTGTGTTTGCCAAAGATCTAAGTACATGTTTGGGTGCCTCAGCTGCAGTCCTAGAATGTAATAAAGGAAACTGTGACTCCCTGTGCTACTTACTAGGGATGCCAGCAATTGTAATATATGAAACACTAAACTCGGATTTCAAATCTCAAGGCCGAGGAAAAAGCCTTTCCCATTAGTTCACTTTTAAAGCAAGAAAAGGGATTTCAACTTCACTGTCATTCAATGCATCCCAGTCACCAGTCAATGGCTTTTGATTTGGTATATAAATCCCTCTGCCTTATTTCTGTACCATTACTTATACATGTTTTTATATTAATGCCCTGTTCCTCTTCATTCAGTAGTGAAGAATTTTCTTCATTGGTGGGCACTAAAGAAAAAAACATGGTGTGCAGCTATATTCAGGACTAGGCCAGAGGGCATGCTCAGTACATGTCTGACACATTGGGAAAGCTATTTGTGTCCCCATCCCAGCTTGACTGCAAACTGAGCCTGCATAGCCACCTTCAGTCCTCCCTGGGAATAAATTAAATCTGCATCTTGACTGTGTTGCCTGGAAGAGACTTTTAAATTATTTACTGGCAATAGCAGGGTGTTACGTTCCTTCCCGGTACCTTAGGTGGGAAGTTTGTACCCCTGCTTAAGTCAAAGGCCACTTGCCTACTCCAGGCTATCATGTTAGTAAGTTCAGTAATGTCTAGAGAAAATCACAAGGCTTGAGGCAACTAAGATATATTAGAAGGAAGAAACACACACACACACATACACGAAGAGCACTGTGTTATCTATTCTCTGTGTAGGGACTGTTTTCAGACTGGCCTTCTTGCTACTTTTCTTCAGTTAGGCCTGGAATATGTAGAAGCTTCATTATCTTTATTTTTAATTTTTGGATGGGTAGAGGGGTAATCTTACAAGGATTTGGGGTTCAGATTTTGATCATAGAAATAAGAACGTGAGAGCAACTAAGCACTCATTTTTCCTCCTACAGACCCACACTTTTTGCTGTTGAGGCCGTACCATTCTCCTAAGTCACCTAAGCTTGCAACCTTGGTGTCGTCCTGGACTACTCACTCTCACTCTCATTTACCTTCTAAGAAGTTACTAGATCTTGTCATTTCTATTTCTACAACATCTCCCCAATGTATTCTCTCCTCTCTATACGTACTAGTTCAGGTCATCAACATTTCTCGTATGGTTTGTTGTAATATTCTCTTATTTGTATTTTCTGCCTCTATTGTTTCCTTATTCTAATTTATCCTCAATACAGCATCCATATTAATTTTTACCAAAGATTAGATCTGAACATGTCAGATACATAAAACCTCCCTCTTTGTCTGTTCAACAAACTCTTATGGCTTCCTGTTGCCTTGAGGATCAAATATAAACTCTCCTACATTGGACATTTAGAGTCCTTTAAATCTGTCTTATCTTGCTAGTTTTTGTAATTTCCTCCCCCCCCCCACCTCCCACCTGCCCCATCCCCACACATATTGGCCTTTTCTCTTTCTCACCCTGAGCTCTCCATTTCCCAGATCTCTGGGTCTTTGTCCTCCATATCTGGAAAGCATTTTCTCCTCCTATTAGCCAGCTGGAAACTCTGCCTTTGAAACAATGATCCAATACTACCTTCTACATAAAGCCTTTCCCAATCCACCAAACTGCAAGGAAGTACTCTCCCTCCCACAGCCATTCATATTCACTTTACACATATACATATATATATATCTATATATCACATTTATATTCATCATATATTCAATCTTCCTGATTTCAGGCTTTCTACCCACCATACCACTTAGCTCTCTGCTTCTAAATATATTCATTATACATATTATACATTCATTATACATTATGTATCTATTATCTATTATCTATTCATTATATATTGAATACATTGTATATATTCATTATATTTATTATTATGCATAGGGTACGGATTTTAAAAAGGCAGCTTAGGTGGTACGGTGGATAGAGTACTGGCTCTGGAGTTCGGAGGAGTTGAATTCAAATCTAGCCTTAGATACTTACTTCCTCTGTGTTCCTGGAAAAGTCACTTAACCTTGTTTACCTCAGTTTCCTCAGCTGTAAAATAAGTTGGAGAAGGAAATAGCAAAGCACTCCATTATCTTTCCTAAGCAAACCCCAAAAGAGATCCCAAAGAGTGGGACAGGGGGGACGAACGATAAAACCACAGAAATGCATCTGCTTCTGTAGCACCCTCTTCCAAGGCTACTCTCCTAAGCCACCCTGCTATTGGGGGGACAGGTTTTCAGAAGGCAGCCCCCTCAGACTTCTCAGGAGAAGCCGAGTTTACAACTCTTTGTTACAAGAGGCTTCCTATTAATGATCAGTCAGTAGTCTTAGCTTTTAGAAAAGATATTTAGCAATAAAGAATAATGTAAGAATAGTTCATATAAATACTACCCTCCCCCCAAATCCTGGGGCTCACTCTTACAAAATACACACAGGAATGAGGAGTGGGCTCAGACTTACAGTAGTTGTGACTTACACGCACACATGACAAAGAGGTGACATAATTTCTTATTACTGAAATCTTTTTCTCCCCTTGTAGAGTCTTTAGGAAGGTCCCCTGAGGCAAAGGTCTCTGCTGGGCTCTGGGGACTCATGCCTTTGTGGAATCCACACTTGCCATTTCTCTTCTCCCCAAGGGAACGTGCTCCCTGGAAATACCTTTCCACAGGCGACTGTCCCTCCTGGCTGCCTATATTATCTAGTGGCCTTCCAGTGTGTGCGATGAGGAATGAGAGGGACGCAGTGCTCTTTCTCCCCTTCAGGGGCCTGGCCAGGTCCCCCCCCGTCTAAAGCTAGTGCTGGATACACGAGCCTGTCTGGGCGTCTTCTCTTTTAGCCCGTGCCAGTACATTTCCTGGGTGGGATCAGCTGCCTTTCTGGTAACCTTCCCCAAACCCTATAATGCTCTCAAAATGCTTAAGGACTTTTTCAGACCTAGTTCACATTTTTGATGGATCGATGGATTCAACTGAGGTGTCTGGGACTTGGATTAGGCTCAGGGTAGCACCTGTGTGTGTGTGTGTGTGTGTGTGTGTGTGTGTGTGTGTGTGTATCCTTATGCTTATAAGTATGTACTTGTTCCTTTAGGACACGGAATTTTTTGCTTTTCTTTTTGTACCTTCAGCCCTTAACCTAGTGCTTGGCACACAGGGTTTTTAAAAAAAAAAAAAATCCTTGCCTTCCCTTTTAGTATCAATACTGTGTATTGGCACGAAGGGAAAAGAGGTAAGGGCTAGATAATGGGGGTTAAGTGACTGGTCCAGGTCATAGCTAGGAAGTGTCTGAGGCCAGATTTGTACCCAGGACCTCCTGTCTCTGGGCCTGGCTCTCTATCCGCCAATCCACCTAGATGCCCCGGCATACAGATTTAATTACAGTTTGTGGACCGGTTTACTAAGGGCGATTAAGTGGTGCAGGGGATAGAGTGCGGGGCCTCCAGTCAGGAAGATTCCTTTGTGAGTTCAGATCTGGCCTCTGATACTTACTTGCTGCTTGACCCTGAGCAAATCACTTAATCCTGTTTGCCTTGATTCCTCAATCTATAAAATGAGCTGGAGAAGGAAATGGCAAACCACTCCAGTATCTCTGCCAAGAAAACCCCAAATGGGGTAATGAAGAGTCAAACAGGGCTGAAAGCAACTGAACAACAACTTAACTAAGGAAGTATGTTTTTTGACTGAGTATTTCTACTTTAGGACCTCAGTATCAGTTCTCAGATACAAAGTTGAATGAATTTCCATAACTGTCAAAAAGGAGCACTATTTATTTTTATGTCTAGAAATGCCAGTATACCCCTTCTCAGAATAAAGTTTTTGATTAAGTACAGGAAATGCTAACTTTCATTTACAAGTTAATGAAAATAAAAAGATAATTTGTTTCTCATCCAAATTCATAAACTCCTTGAAATGTATTTATGGACCCCTTGAGAATCTGTAAATCACAGTTAACAACCCCTTGTCTAAAAGGAAAGCTCAAAGAAATGGGTTTGTTTTCTATGCTCATTGATAATTTGGAAAATCAGAAGCTTAACTACTACACAGATCCCAATTCATCTGCTTAATGGCTTTATATTAGCAGTTTTCATTAGAAGTGACCTTCTCTGGAGTGACTTTCCTTGTATGTTTTAAGGGCTACGGAATGCCATCTGTCTCCCCAAACCTTCTCCCACCCATTTCCTTAATGTAGGAGAAAACTTTTCAGTTCACAATCCTGGATAAAGTTTAAAATGCAAATACTCTCTAAGAGAACGAACTCAGTGATTTAATTTCACATCCAAGATATGTATGACAGATCCAAATATAAGTCATAGGGATAGGAAGGAAGGAGAAAGTACACGGATAGAGATGAGTTTGGAATGGGCTAACAGACAAGGAAAATACACGAAGAAAATGAAGAAAAAACTTCTTAATAATTTTTTCAAAGACTTTCTAATTCTCATCACAAGGAAGCCAATGAATTTTTTAAAAACAATGGTTATTTTATCCTTATCTGCAAGGTGCAATATAATTGACTTTATTCTGAATAATGTAAATTCTGCAAAAAAATCCCAAACATCTTTGTTTTATGTTATAGTGATGTAGTAATGTTGTTTAAAATAAACTTCATTAAGAATATAATATACAAAAAATACTTTCTATTTATATGACATTTTTGTCTTCAGACCTCTATGTGGTTTCTAGACCTTACTCAATATTTCCAAATCCTTGCTAAGAGGCCAGCTCATTATCTCATTTAAGAAAAGTGAGATACCTGGAAAGGTTTAACACCTTGTCTTGAAATGCACACTCTATGGATTTATATGGCAACTACTGAAATTATATCTATAAAATGTCCTGAACTTTCTTTCAAGTTTAATGTATGGTAAAACTCTTATTAAGTTCTTTTAAATAATAGGTTTAAGCTATAGATCATTCCTACGTTTTGGAGTTGAGAAACCCTAAAGTATAGGATGACCCTATTTTTTGCTTTAATATTCTTTGGGAATCAGGAACAATCTATGAATTGTTAAAATCCTTTGCTTCTTACCAGGTTTCTGTTACCTACAAAATTGAACACATTTATGGAGTTGATTACATTTTTTCCAGGGGAAAATTTTTTTAAAAGATCACAATTTGTGATTGAGTCCCTGACTGAAGAAGGATCCCAAATGAAATAAATTATCAATATGCCTGATTACAATAATATTCCTTTTTTTTAACTCACAAATTTTTATTTAAAATAGTAAAAACCATGCCCCAAAACTTGACAAAATGGGTATAAATATCCTTTACACCATGAAGATACAAAGGGCCATTTGTTCATTATTATTGTTGATTATTTACTGTAGCTGTGTATGAAGGGACACACATACTTTTGCAAATATTCCCATATTTAGTAGTTGATCATTCAGGAATTTTAAAAACAGGTTTCTGAATTATCTTTTGTTTCTTGTTTAATTCCTGTTGCCAACACATTTGAACATTTCACTACAGATGAACCTTCCTTAAATTTTTTTTTTTAGAAAGAGGAAATAAACTCAGATCAGTAATTTTTTCCCCTACTTGCCAGCAATTTTACTAAAAACTTTCATTAGAGAGACATTTCATTCAGTGACTTAAATGAGGTTTGAGGGTTATCAGGAGGTTTTATTTATCTTTGCTCTCCCTGATCCCCAGTTTATTGGACCCCACAAAAATAGAGTTTTCCACGTCTTCTATTAGCAAGTGTGATTTTATCTCTTACACTATGTAGCCAAAGGGCAGAGGTGGAAAAGGATTGTCCCATAGTCCTATTTGCTGCACAAAGCGAAATTACTGTTGAGTTAAGGATAGATTATTTATGGAGTGCAAAGATGGACTTCTTCCTTTTCCCATCGAGGCCCCCTGCCAGAACATTCCTAAAACTGAAGGAATGGGAGGAAGGGAATACCTAAAAGTCGAAGTAAGCAAAATTTAGCTAAATGATAGAAGTCGTATCAAAACCACAGTGTTGGGGAAAGAATTATCTGTTGAAATGATCCTTTACAGAAGGAAAAGAGATTAATTACAGTGTTAGTGAGCTCTTTTTTAATCAAGGGGTGGGGGGAGAGTTACCCAGAGATGCATGGATAAGCTGGTGCATGTGCATCAAATGTGCCTCTTGCTTATATGTCATTTTAAACACTTTTCTCACAGCAAGCAACCTTGTGATGGGGGTAGCACAGGTTACCCTCCATTTCACATGAGGAAACTGAGGCTCCCAGAGCTTAAATGCCTCCCTAGTGATCCCGTAGCGAAGGATCTGAGAGAGGATGGAAGCCTCCTGCCCAACAATCTAATCACTGCAAGATGCTGTTGTTTGCCCCTGAAGAAGTGAAGACGAAGGGAAGGCTTTTGGTGTGGTTCAGAACTGGGCAGAGCTGAATGTGCATGGAGGCAGCTGGGAAGGAGGAGTCTGGCAGAGGAAGGACTAAATGAGAAGTAGACGTGGGATGACTAATCCCCATGCCAGGCACTGCGCTAGGAGGTGTGTCAATATCGTCTCACTGGGCTGTAGGTGAGATGAGTTTCTTCATTTTACAATTGAGGAAACTGAGGCAGGCAGAGATTAAGCAGCTTCTCAGGCTCAAACAGTTGGTAAGCATCTGAGGTCATATTTGAATTCCAGGTCTCAAAAGTCTATCTACTGCCTGGAGCAGTAAGGGCTCGTTTGAGATTTTATAATTTTTTTTAAAATTATCTTTTGCCCTAGCAATAACCCTAAGACAGAACGACAAGGGCTTAGGTAAATGGGGTTAAGTGACTTGGCCAGGGTCATATAGCTAAGAAGTGTCTGCAGTCAGATTTGAACCTAGGTTCTCCCAAATCCTAATCTGGCATTCTATTCACTGTGCTGTCTAGCTGCCCCCATTTATTTATAATAGGTAAAAATAACTTGATATAAATATACCACAGTTCCTATGCGCAAGAGGCTTACTTAGCAGATAAGATAATACATAGATATATGCTTAGGATCTAGAGCTAGAAGGGAATTTCTAGAACTCCTCCAGATTACCAGCTCCATTTTACAGGCAAGAAAGCTGAGTGCATAAGAGGTTAAGCGACTTGCTGTGTGTCACAGAAGAAGCAAAGACACAATTTAAATCCAGCTTTTCTGAATCCAATATCAATTTTCTTTCCATCAAACCAATGATTTTCAAAACTTTTTGGTCCCTGAAAGATTTTTAAATCTTAAAAATTGAGGACCCTTGTCCCCTAAAAGGAGCTTTTGTTTATGTGAGTTATGCTTATTGATATTCACTGTACTGAAAAATTAAAACAAATTATTATTTTAAAAATAGTTTTGACATAGGGAAGACCCCCAGGAATATGTAGGAACATATCGTGAGAACCTTGAACTAAATCATGCTGATGGATAATCATGGGAGGAGAAGAAAGAGTACTAGGATTAAATATAATAAAAATCCACTCTCATGAATCCAAAGTTGGTTTCGCCTTGGGTTTGCTATGTCTAATAAGCAACTGGCACAGAAGAAAACTCTAATGGCTTAGTCCACTTTTAAAATCATTCAACTTCTTCCATTGGGATAACGATGTTTTGCCAAAAAGAGAAGATGGCGTGACATGCTTCCTGAACTAGAAAGGCTTTTCCTTTGACTGTGCATTTTTTCCGTTACTCGTGAATAAGATTCATCAGAGCTTTCTGCTTTCCTCTTTCTCATTCCCTTTGCTTTAGGAGAGTAATAAGAATTAATATATTATCCCATTGAAAGAAAAGGTTAATAGAAATATGAATGAAAATATAATTCCCATAGGATTTTAACTCAGTACCTTTGAAATAAGAAACAGAAACTTTATCCACTGGGCTATAGAGAGTTAGGGAATTTAGAGGCATTTACTCAACTGCTAAGCTACATTAATTTTTTTTCCATTTGTGCAATAAAAACTTATTAAGAATGACTTAGATGTGAATATAAGGGCAATAAAGCTCTCCATGACTCATTTTTAAGACATAATAGAGACTGGCAAGATGTCATTAATATTAGAAACATTTTAGATTTATATTGCTTCTATTAAAAAGAGCATAAATAATTCTTCTTTTGTGTATACTTGTGGAGATTATGATATAACAAATGATGTTGAAATGTATAACAGTGGTGCTTGGGACATTGGGAGAAAAAAAAGCCAGTAAAAACAAATGCCATCTGAACTCTATACTTTGACATACGTTATCCAGGAGGCTCCAGCGTCTTTGGTTAATCCTGATAGGGATTTGCTGGTGTTAGGTTAGTCACTAAAAGGCTTCCATATTTTTTTCCCCTTATATAGGGTAGGAGTCAGAACATATTTCCTAGTTCACACAGGTAAAAAATGGTACAAATGTTGAATTGTGTTTAATGTCTATCCTGTTTAGTCAATAAAAGAAGAGCTTAGGAAAAGCTTTTTAAAAATTTCTTCAGGGAAACTCTTTAGAGTAGATTTTTTAAAAATATCACTGTACGATAATTAAACTTAACATAATAAAAAAGATGGGATTGTGAAAATATCTGTTCTATTTAAAGTTACAATGGATGAATTATATGCATTTATGTTTTCTTAAGTCATATAGCCACATAACTTTAGAATTGAAACAGAAATTGGCTAGAGGCAGCTCTATGGCATTGTGGGCAAAGTGTTGGACCAGAGTCAGGAAAACCTGAGATCAAAACCTTCTGTGGCACTAATTAGCTGTGTGACCCTGGGCAGGTCATTTAACCCATCCACCTCAGTTTCCTCATGTGTACCATGGGGAAAATAAGAACACTGACTTCCTCGGGTTGTTGTGCGGCTAAAAGAAAATATTATTTGTCAAGTCTTTTCAAATTTTCAAGTGCTCTATAAAGGCTGGCTATTGTGATCCTCTCCTTCCTTTAGCTGAGAAGGGCACTGACATCCAGTAAGGTTTATTTTTGCGGGCATTCTGGGAGCAAACAGCAGTACCACGACTGGTCTTACACACCCTGGTCCGCCCGCTCCTGGCTGTGAGCGGGGCGTGTATGTGTCAGGTTGGAGCGCAAGATCAATGGTCCTGCTGAAATGCTGAACTTTGGAACTGACACTTAACATCGGATGTTCCGAGTATCAAACGAGATGATCAAATGAGAAAATGCTTCGTATCACGAAGTACCGTCCCTGTGCTAGAAGAACTCCGACTTCTTTGGGAGGAGCCCTCCCTTTGGCGAGGTGGCTTCCAGCTCTCCTACACCGCAGGAAATGGTCTTCATGAACTGATCTAGCCCAAAATTCATCCGCTAGTGGCCAGTCTGCTAGGGACGGGCACTTCCCAAACAGAGCTAGGCTTGTCCCGGTGCTAGAAACCTGCGTAGCTCAATCGAATGGGCTAGGGCTTGAGTTCTACTGGCAAATGCCCTTCAAGAACCAAGGGTCACCTTTGACCACAAGGCGACGGAGGAGAACTTAAGTGGAAATGATCTTATTATAATGAATTTTAAAAGATTTAATATTTTAAAATATTTATTTATTTTAAAATTATAAATCTAAACATTTTGAATACATTCTGCTGATGTCCGTGAATCATTAACTATAAAACCTCCGTGAAAAATAATGGTACCTGATAGGATAATAGGACTGCAATACATGATCATTTATGACCTGTACCCAAGAAATCTCTGATTTCCCTGGGAACATTGAAACCTGATGAGAAACTGTTTATGGCAAATATGAAAATGATCAGAGTCCTTAGCAAACCAAATCTCTTCCCAGGACAAATCAGGTCTAAGTGTATTTATTAAGTATTTACTCTGTGCCAAGCACTAGGATAGGTCCTTCCATTCCTTAGAGTCATATAGACTAGGCATTTTTCATTTAGGGTCAAGATTTCAAGGTGTTGGAGAATTTATTTTTTTTAATATTTTGATAACTATATTTCAATATTTTTGTGTAGACTTTAAACCTATGTATTTTATTCACTTAAGAATATTATTCTGAGGAAAGTTCCATAGGTTTCACTAGACTACCAAAGGGATCTATAGCACAAAAAAGGTAAAGAATCCTTGATATAGACAGAGGCTTCCCTGTAACACTGAGGCATGGATTTTGTACTTTAATTTCATAAGCTGTAAAATGGAGGTAATTATATTTGGCTTCCCCCAACATATTCAGTAATTATAGCTGTTAGGTACTATATTCAGCACCTGAATTTTTGTTGGAAAAAAGTCTGAAAAAAATCAATTTCCTAAGAAAAGAGGAGTCCACAAAGCTTCTATGAGTTAGAAAAATAAGATTAATAAGGTGTTAACTTCCCTTTTGGTTTTTAAAATGAGGTTGAAGTAACCCTAGAAAGTGTTACTTGTTCATGCCCAGTAAACACCTCATTCCAAATGAGTAATAAAGTTAATTTTACTTATTTTACCATCTGTGGTAAAAATCAGTTTTGTTTTAAGTTCTAGTGCAATTTATTTCTATGATGAGTATAAATATATGTCGTACATTTTGTCGAAGTGTGTATCCCAGTAATTTTTTTACTCCGAGGCAAACATTAGTTAGCTATTTCATCATAAAGTCCGTTATTTCATTTATCAAAAAAATTAAAGAAATTAAAACAGCTCAAATTTTAAAATTAAGAAGTAAATTTTGTGAAAAAATAGAAATGAGTCACAAATTTCATTCTTTATGACATTGTACCCATATCTATGTTGTTTGTTTTGTTTGATAAGTATTAGGACTGTATAAAAGGGAGCAGAACCTCACAAAAATAATCTTACGATTAGACTGTATCTTTATTTTTATAGGGGGGAATAAATTGTCAAGAAGATGACAGAAGGAGCCAGGGAGGTAGCATGGTCTCTAGTGTGTAAATGGAATTACCTCATCCTCATTCATTGTTAGACTCTAGCCATCAGAAATAATATCACTCAACCCAACTTAGAATTAAGTGGGAAGGGGAAGGTCTGTTACCCACAAGTGACAATAAGTAACAAACCAAAAACAAGGGACTGTCCTTTGGGCAGTCCAAAATATTGGGTCCAAAATGTTGAGGCTGCCATTTGTCCATCTGAAATTGGAGGTGGATGCAGGAAGTGACGAAAAATGCTATCGTTTAAATATGATGGTAACTTCCTGTGGAGGCAGTTGGCACTTTGAACTTGGTGTTGAAGGATCTCTGGTGAGACCTCAGACTGCTTCCCTCTGAATTGTCAGGTGAGTAAGTTAGGCTGACTTCCTTTCTCCTCCCTTGGCGGTTCTGGAGGCTCTACCCTCAGGGAGGCCTCTCTAATTGTAAAAGGCCTTGTGGCTAGAAACCTTGTTTAATTCACCTCTATGCTCCTTTGCTGGGGCCTCTAAATTCTTACCTGGTCCTGACCTCTGGTCTAGGCCAGAGTTTCTCTCTCAATTTCCCTACCTTCAACTTTTCTAATTGTAAATAAAGTTCCATAAAAGTCACCCTGACTTGGGTCTATTTTAATTTGAAATCAAGTTAATCGATTTCTGGTGACCAAACCTTAAATATCTAGTTTCCCCTCTTACACTAGGTTCTCTTCAGTTCCTAGATCTATGCCCCTCTGATATCTCCGGTTGTGAGACTGAGTTTGTTTAGAGTCTAAACTCTAAGGCTAAAGGCAGAGGATGCCCATGTCTGAGGTGGAAGGTATGCTAGTTGATGAGGTCACAAGTTAACATTTATTTGGTGCCTAATACATGCCAGGCATTGTGCTGAGTTCTGGAGATATGAAGAAAGGCAAAAAACAGTTTGTGCTCTCAAGAAACTCATAGTCTAATGGGAGAGTCAGCATGAAAAATAGTTTATATTCAAGAAAATATATATGGGATGAATAGGAGATAATTGCCAGAGGGAAAACAGTAGGCATTCACGGGAAATCCAGAGAGGCTTCTTGGAGAAGGCAAGAATTTAGCTGTGACTTGAAGGGAGCCAGGGAAAGAAGAGGTAAAAATGAAGGAAAGAATTCTTGGTATAGGCACAGCCAGTGAAAATGCCTGAAGTTGGGAGATGGAAGATCTTGTGTGAGCATGGGGGTCAGTGTCATTTTACACTAGATTAGGTGTATCTAGTGGGTAGAGAGCCAGACCTAGAGATGGGAGGTCCTAAGTTCAAATCTGACCCAGGTGGTCAGGTGCGGGGAGGATCAGGGGACAAACGTGCCACAGAACCTGCAGAGCAGAGTTTCAAGGAGAAGAGGGTGGCTAACATTGGCAAAGACTTTGGAGAAGTCAAGAAGAGGAAAGGCCATTAGATTTGGCAAGTGAAAGATCATTCATCATTTTGGAGAGAGCAGTTTCATCTGAATGCTGAGGCTGGAAGCCAGATGGGAGAGGAGAACAGAATCAAAGGAAAGGACATGGAGCTATTCATAGTAGGTGCTTTCTGAAGGAGGTTAGCCCCACAAGGGAAGGGAAATAACTCAGCGGGATGGATCAAGCCAAGGATTTTTGAGGAGGGGGAGACAGAGGTATGTTGGTAGCAGGCAGTAGGGTTAGCAGGGGAAAGCAGCCAACAACCAAGGAGAAACTGAAGATAAAGGAGAGTGGGGTTGGAAGAGGTGAGAATCTGCTAGGGAGGATGGAGTGCAATGGAATCATTTGTGGAGGGAGAAGGGTTGGCCTTGGTAAAGGAAAAAGGCCACCTCCTTATGGGGTACAGTAGCAAAGGGGGAGGTAGAGTAATAACATACAGAGGGGCAGAGTACAGATGGGGCTAAACTATGGGCATAATTCTAACAAAATTGATCCAGAGATTAACCCAGAAAATCCTGTTAGGAAACTAAACCTGATATATAAGATTAAATAAACATTTAATATTCATGCATTTCTTTTATGCTGTATGTGGTGGTTCTCTTCCACCCCTTCTTTCTCCTTCCTCTTTCTTTTCTTTTTCTCTTTTTTCTTTCCTTTTTCCTTCTCCTTTTCATCAGATTTGTGGTTTCTTCATATAGGAAATACCCTGAGGAAATTATTTCAGGGTCTGTACCACTTTGGCAACCTATGGTTTTGCATTTCCCTGGACAAGTCACTTAACCTCTGTTTGCCTCAGTTTTTTCAACTATAAAATGGGAATGATAATAGCACCTACCTTCCAGGATTGTGGATCAAGTGAGATAATTATTGTCAAGTCTCAGCAGAATGCTTGGAACCAGACAAACACTATATAAATGTCAGCTATTATTATTACATTGTGAATTAATTTACTTATTTTTGTGTCTCTTTGTTAGTCTGGTAAAATTTGTGGACCCCTTCTCAGAAAATAAGTATTTAAATGCATAAAATAAAATACATAGATTTACAAAGGAAGCGTATTATAATGAAATGTAGTTATAAGAATCATATATTTTTAAAACTTCCAAGACCTCAGATGGATGTGAATCTATAATCTCATCATATCATTTGTTTCAATATAAAGAAAAGGATTAAATTGCTGCAATTGTGGGATTGCCTCTGTTCTTGCTTTGTGAAAAAAAAAGGCAACCTAAAAGAGTTGGTTTCTTCAGTTCCAAGGAATGGCTAAGATTCATTCTATTGAGTCTATCACATCTTAATGACTGAGAGAAAGAGAGAATATTGAATCATCTTTTGATTAAGAAATCCTGAAAGTAGATACTAATTAGAATAATAAAAATTAACCAACCCGATCAACCTGAGTCCCTCAACCAAAACTCCAACTGATTATCATGCTTAAAAGGGATGTGCAATTTGTTTTTTTATTGTTTAATGACATCTTTTTTCTTTGGGTCTCAACAATCACATGCCCAGCTTAAAAACAAGTGAAGGAATACTTCAAGGAACACAATGAATATATTAATTTTAACTCTACTAGAAACAGGAAACATCAAATAGCTTAAAAAAAAGTTTTCCTGAAAATGCCATTTCACCCAATGTAAATTCATAATGTCTAAATAGGCAGGCAAACACTAGCTGTTACCTCTTATTTTCTGAAAGCTTGCCATCAGAAAGGCATCTTTGTATCATTTTGAACTACTATTGACCTATAGGATGCATGGACTTATTCTAGTCAGTGTATTTAGTTGAAGGAAAGCGTGTACCATTATCATATTAATCAAATATTATACAATAGCTGCATACATAAAACTATATATCAGGAGCTACAAGGTGTCCTTTAACTTTCCTCCATGATTTAGAAATTCCTCTGGCTTTTGCATTCTCAATAAATTCAAGGTAGTATTATTATTTAAATGCATTCCTTAATGGTGCAGGGTACATGTGGTATGTAGTTCATAGAATATGATTCATTCATTCCATCAATGAATTAATATGCCAACCAGAAAACTGAATATGCACATGTGTATATGTATATATTATATATGTTTATGAATAGATATGTATTAGGAATAGATCATATATATACACAAAAGTATAGATATAAATATATTAGGAATAGATTTTCCATTTTCCAACAATGGCCTGAGCTAGGAAAACTGCAAATATGGTAAAGCCCTTTTTGGCTTAAATTGAATGTGGTGATTTCAAAAGAACCAGCCTTTGTATCTTTTGCTTTTCTTTTCTCACTTTTTAGCTGCTAGCCTTGAAGACATCTACAATACAGAAGAAAGTATCAAATGGGCAAATATCTGCTAGTGAATGTTTTGCTCTGGATGACTTCGGGTGTGTGTATGTGTGTGTGTGTGTGTGTGTGTGTGTGTGTGTGTGTGTGTGTGTGTGTGCGTGCGCGTGCACATGTGCTTGATGATCAAAACGATCACTTTAAAAATAATTATATGTCTTGTTCTTGCATCAAATACATTAACCACTGAGGGGAGGCTTTTCCTCTCAGAGAGACATAATTTCTAGTGAAGAAAAAAGAGAAAAAAAAAAGTTCATTGAAACTAATGAATGTTGTAAATCTGATGTTATATACAGTATTTCATACTCTTTGTACCCAACTCTTAAAATAAACAGGACTTTGATTTTTCATATTTTTTCTTTGTTGTCAGCTTGATCATTATAATTCAATCAGTTTTGATTATTTTCTTGGTGTCATTTATATGATTGTAATTGTGTATATTATTTGGCTGGTTCAGTTTATTTCACTTTCATCAATTAGTTTAAGTCTTTCTAAGCTTCTCTATATTCATCATTTCTTATAACAAAGTAATACATTCAGGAATCACAATTCATTTAATCTTTCCTCAATCAATGGGCATCCACTTTGTTTCTAGTTCTTTGATTCCACAAAAAAAGGAGGATATTTTGGGCTTTCTTTTTGTCATTGACCTCCTTG
This sequence comes from Gracilinanus agilis, assembly GCF_016433145.1. Classification (NCBI taxonomy): domain Eukaryota; kingdom Metazoa; phylum Chordata; class Mammalia; order Didelphimorphia; family Didelphidae; genus Gracilinanus; species Gracilinanus agilis. Next base: position 173,711,794 of record NC_058134.1, read on the forward strand.
GCTAGCAGTGGAATATCTGGGTCAATAGGATGGACATTATTTCATTATTGGCTTTTTTTAAAAAATTTTTTTAAACCCTTAACTTCTGTGTATTGTCTTATAGGTGGAAGATTGGTAAGGGTAAGCAATGGGGGTCAAGTGACTTGCCCAGGGTCACACAGCTGGGAAGTGTCTGAGGCCGGATTTGAACCTAGGACCTCCTGTCTCTAGGCCTGGCTCTCAATCCACTGAGCTACCCAGCTGCCCCCATTATTGGCTTTTTTTAAGTGAAAATTTCATGTCCATTTATTCTGTTTGACATAAAGGTACTCTAAGGAATAAAGACTTTGTCATTCATAGTTCTGACAGCTTTATATCTAAACCCAACATTCAGCCTCAGGAAATAACAATTGACCAACATAGTGCTAGACACTATCCATTCAAGAGGTTTCATTTCAGACTTAGTTCTTCCTCCCCCCCCCCCACCCCCCTCCCCATTTGAGTGGATAGCACTTTGGATTCAAAGATGTGACATAACCAGCGTGTCGTTCATTTGAGCATTGGTGACCAATGGTTTTTAGTCAGCAGGCTGGGCAAAACTCCTGGACATACAACTCACTTGCTAGCATAGCATACTAAGTGACAGCAGAGTCATTTTGATGCCATGTTCTTTTTGTTTACACCTGATTGCACTTGGTGATGGCTATGCCAAGACATGACCTCTAAGCTGAAAAGGAGGAGGAAGCCAGTGGGAGTGGAGACTGCCAAGTGGACATCATGCTTTGTGGCAGGGGGCTGAGGACCCCTGTTTCAAATGATGAACTATATAGCTGGCACTGGGGTAAATGTGCTCTGTGCTTTTTAAGCTTCTGGATTAAAAAAGGGGGGCTAATGTAGAATAAAAAACAACAAAGGAAATGTCGTATGAGAAACAATGACAAAAAAATATCAAGGTCCCAATGTTCACCTGTTAGGTAAAGTCTAACCTCTTTGTCCTAATTAGCTGTTATGTCCACCTGGGGAACTGCAAGATAAGCCTTGCTATTTTCTGGCTTTCTGTACGCTCCTGCCAGCTCTTACTCAGCAGGCTACAAAATACCAAGTGAGGGGATAGCTGTCCTTTGTCCTTGAATCAATAGTCATAACCCTGTCCTATCATGGTGATGGCTAAACATGATCACACCACTCCCTAAGTTCTCTTTCTGCCCATTCTTGTGGGCAGGACTATCTCCTCCAGCTACCAGTGAAATCCCAACACCCAGCTCTTTTGAATAGTTATTTTCTGTATGACATTGATAAAAGAGGGCAAAGATATTAAATATAAATACAAATCCTTTAAAAAAACCAAAATCTCCTGTTAGGGAGTATACATTTTCTTTAAAAAGAAAGATAGTCATAAGATAGTGCTTCTTTCTTCTTCACTATGTTGTCCTTCGAAATGATAGTAGTTAGAGAATGAATTAGTGTGAATTCTGACTGAGAGTGAAGAGATATAAATAAAAGAAGCATTAAAGTGGGGAATGAGAGGCTCTTTTCAGCTTTTCTAACCCATAGCCTAAAGATAACCTCACATTAAGGAGATGCTAGAATCCATCTGGAGATAATGGGAGAGGGAGAGGAATTATCCAAATTTGGGACTTTGGCTTGACCTCAAACAAAGGGATTAATCTGGGTCCTGGGGAAATGATGAAGAAACATACTTTCCTCTTCTTAGCAGACAGGTGAGAGAGTCATAAAGACCTGAATTTTAATCTGGCCTCGGACACTTACTGGCTATGTGACTCTTAGTAAGTCATTTAATCTATCTGCTTCAGTTTTTTACCTCTGTAAAATGGGGAGAATTACAGTATTTTTATTTCAGGGTTATTTTGAAGACAAAACAAGATATTTGAATAGTGCTTTGCAAACCTTAAAATACCATATAAGTGCTTGTTATTGAGATAATAACACATTTTATAAATATATATTAACAATTAACATAACTATTATTATGATTGATATTATTATTATTAAATCATCAGTAAAACTTTAAAATAAAGACAATGTGAGAACATTTCAAATTTCTTGCCTGACCATCTGGAAACTGGAACCTTCTCTTTTGAGTTTTTTCTTCCCTTTTATCTCCTACACCGTATCAAAATGATTGGGAATTCAAGTTTGCCCCAACAATAGTGAAAGTCCTTGCTTTCCAAAGATAGTAATAGCAGCAGCAGCAGCAGCAGCAGCAGCAGCAGCAACAACAACTAATATTTATATGGTGCTTACAATGTACCAGGTACTATATTCTAAGCACTTAAAAAATTATCTCATTTGAGCCTTCCAACAATCCAGGCAGGTAGTTGCTATTATTATCCCCATTTTACAGATAAAGAAACTTGGGCAAATACAGATTAAGTGATTTACTCAGAGACATATAACTAGTAAGTATCTAAGGTCCAATTTGAACTCAAATCTTCCTGACTCCAGGTCAGGAGTCATTATATCCACTCTTCCACCTAAATGTTTGATCAACCACAAGCCATACAATCTATAGAATAAAAATATACTGCAATATCACGTTACATCTACCTATACACTGGTTCCTAGGAGACCTCAATGAGCAGAAACTTGTTGCTGTTAATTGTATAATAAATAAAATTGCCTGCACATGAATCAAATAATTGCTTTGACATAAAAGCAAAGATACTTTCAGAAGTTTTTTCCCTTTAAGAATATTTGTGACCTTGCATCTAACATTGTCTATCATATGTGCCACTTCTTGGATAATGTTAACATTCTTCACTTTTGTGGGAGTTTAATTTTAATCAGAGAGCTGTTAAGAGAAGCACATACAAAATTAAGTGACTTTAGTGCTTAGATTCTATTGCCAAATTTCACAGCCTAGACTATAGCTAGGGAAAGAGAGACAAAAATGGGAATTATAGACAAAAAATGTCTTGTACTCCTGGCTCTGAGAATATGTAACCTTATTCTTGTCCACACTATTTTCATTGGAATAAAGAGGTACTGAATAGATCAAATAAAAAGGCTTTTACCTAAAATGTACTTGTTTAAAAGGGCAATTTCATGCAGAAAGGGGAAATGAAATTTCCTGAAAAGGATTTAATCTGAACTGATATGCACAATATATAGCAGGAAATTGCAATCTCCAGTTATCTGATGGACCTGTACACCTTGAGGGTAAGAGAAGGAAAAAAAGATGACACTGTGTATGTGCTATGATATACAAAGGTACTTTCCTACATATTTAAAATAAAATGATCGGAATACTTACTGTAGAGTATTTATATCTATCTATATAAAATACATACATATATGCATGTGCATATTCATTTAATTTGGTCTGCCTTTAATATACTCTGAGACATACATTCAGGGTACCATAGATTATATATAAATGTATATACAAATACACTTTCCACCAGCGTATCCCAGAAAAGATCTCTCTAAATCAAATTTTGGCAAGCCCAAACATGTTTAAAGCATATATGGGATCTTGCTATTTAAGATCTCTTGTATTAAATATTTTTGTAAAGAACAATAAAAAAGTCTTCAATATTTATGTTAATCTGGGATGAGACCATTTTGGAGAGCAATTTGGAATCAAACCCAGTAGGCCATAAAACTGTGCATCCTCTTTGACCAAGCAATGCCACCACTAAGTCTGTATCCCAAAGAGATCTAAGATAGGGAAAAAGAATACAGGGGACTTCCGGGTTAAGATGGCAGCACAGTAAAAAGCAGCTGCTTGATCTCTCCTAACCCACGCATATAGGACTCCTCAAGGGGACATAAAAACAAATCCAGAGGAACAAAGGGATCCCACAACAGGGAGCAGCATTGAAGGTACATGGGATCTGGGCATTTCCATGGTATAAAGAGGCGAAATAGCTCTCACTAAAATGTGAGCTGAGCAAACCCCCCCCCCCCACATACACACATACACCACCTACTTAGCGCAAAAGAGTTAGACCAAGTTTGGGGCACCCATTAAGTCATTGGCAGCTCCAGGGCCTGCTCCTGAGAGCAGCAAGACTTAAGACCCCAAGAGGCTAAAGAACGCATGGACTTTGAACACAGACCCTGAGCACAGGCACAGACTCAGATCCTGAGCACAGGCGTGGACCTTGAGTGGGGACCCAGTGCAGAGGGGTGTATGACTGTGGAAGCAGTGCCCTGGGACTGTCAAAGGAGCTTCAGGCAGAAGAACAAGCAAGGGGACCACCAGGAGGCTTGACCCTGAGAACAACTAGACCTGAGACCTCAGGAGCCTAAAGAGTGCAGACAGACCCTGGGCGTGAGGATAAAGCTGAGAAGGTGCTGGGCTAACAATGGCAAGCCAGAATCAGAAACCCCAGAAGAGAAAGATCAAGAAGAAACCTTTAACACTCGACAACTTCTACACAGAAAAAATCCAGACAACAGAGCAAACAGCAGAGGAGAACAAACAAGTAACCATATCCAAACCTTACCAAAAAAGTGAAAATGGGTCACAAGGTCTTGAAGAGTTCAAATCTGAGATTATGAGAAAGATGGAAGAGATCTGGCAAGAAAATAACAGTTTAAAAGGCAGAATTTCGCAATTGGAAAGTGAGGCAAGTAAATCGAAGACCAGAAATGACCAGATTGAAAAGGAAAACCAGTCTCTAAAGGCTAGAATTGGGCAATTTGAAAAAGAGGCCCCCAAATCAAAAGAATTGACAAGCATATTGGAGACCAAAATCAAACAACTGGAAAACAGGATAGACGAAATCGAAAAGGAAAATCAAAAGCTTATAGCAGAAAACCATTCTCTAAAGACAAGAATTGGCCAAGTAGAAGCCAATGATCTCTCAAGACAGCAAGAACAAATAAAACAAAGTCAAAAGACTGATAAAATAGAAGGAAACATAAAATATCTCAATGAGAAATTGACAGTTCAAGAAAACAGGTCCAGAAGAGACAATTTGAGAATTCAGCACTTCCTGAAAAAGCAGAAACTAATAGAAATTTGGACTCCATACTAAAAGAAATTATTCAGCAAAACTGCCCTGAAGTTCTACAACAAGAAGGCAATATAGACATTGAAAGGATCCATAGATCACCCTCTACACTAGACCCTGAAAAGATAGCCCCCAGGAATATAATAGCCAAATTCAAGAGCTTCCAAGTAAAAGAAAAAAATTTTACAAGAAGCCAGAAAGAGACAATTCAGATATCAAGGAGCACCAATCAGGATCACACAGGATCTGGCAGCCTCCACACTAAAAGACCACAAGGCTTGGAATATGATATTCAGAAAGGCAAGAGAACTGGGTCTACAACCAAGGATCACCTACCCATCAAAACCTCTCTATATACTTCTAGGGGGAAGTTTGGGCATTCAACAGTATACAAAATTTCCAAGTATCTGCACAGAAAAGACCAGGACTAAATGGAAAGTTTGATATCCAAACACAAAAATCAAGAGAAACATGAAAAGGTAAATAAGAAACAGAGGGGAAAGAAAGAAAACTCTTATTTTTAAATTTGCCTCTTTAAGGGCTTCAATAAGATCTAATTATTTGTATTCCAAAAATGGGGGAAAAGGACATACTTGTATAAAAATATTTATAGCATCTTTTATTGTGGTGGCAAAGAACTGGAAAATGAAGGGATGTCCATCATTTGGGGAATGGCTGAACAAGTTGTATATGGTTGTATATGATTGTAATGGAATACTACTATGCCACAAGAAATGACAAACAGGATGATCACATCCCCCCCCCCAAAAAAAAAATAAAACCTGGGAAGACTTATATGGAATGATTCACAGTGAAGTGAATAGAACCAGGAGAATGTTATACAATGACCAATTGTGAATAACTTGACTATTATCAGCAATGCAAGGATCCAAGATAACTCCAAGGAACTCATGAAGAAAATGGTATCCACAGCCATAGAAGGAACTGGCAGAGTCTGAGTGAATATTGAAGCACACCATTTTTCACTTCATTTTTTTCATGAGTTTTTTTCTTATATAAGCCATTTCTGTCTTCTTTTACAATGTGCCAAACATGGGAATATGTATTTCATGACAGCACTGGTAAAACCTATATCAGATTATTTAATGTCTCAGGGAGGGTGGGGGAAGGAAAGGAGGAATAGAATATGGATGGCAAAATGTCAGAAAAAGATTATTTAAAACATATCTATATGTAATTGGGGAAAATATAATAAAAAATCTAGAGCAGGGATAGGGATAAAGATAAGATGTATGGTTACTCCATACATAGAGTAGAGAGAACTTCCAGGTGAAAAAAATGATATAGACTCACATCTTTTCTGCAGTTTTTTATCCTAGAGATTTGCCTAGAACAGTGAGAATTTAAATCATTGCCCAAGGTTATATATTCATCAAAGTTGGCTCTTGAATGCAGGGATTGTTGATGGTTTTTTCTCTATTATACCACATCGCCTTCAGTATTTACATATTAGGTTTGCTTCCAGGAAGGTATGCTTGCATAAATATACGTTCATGTAGAAATTGGACATTTTATATTTGCATACTTTCATGCGTTCATTCAATAATAAAACCATTTGATAAATATTTGTTGGTTGGTCTGTCATGTAATAAAAATGATTCTAAGCAGATCATCTAACAAGACTGATAAACAATCTCTGGAATATTTTACTAATGAAGTGAATAAAACAATGGTGATTTAATAATCTAATATCCTGGTTATTTAGACAGATAAAAATGGTGGCTCGGTATTTCCAGTTCCTCATAGAGATTTAAACAGGAATGAATATGAATATGTCTGTAATGATCTAGGATTTATATACAGAAATCCACACTAATTGTCTACTATTTAGTATTTTCCTCAAATATTTCAACTTAACACTTCACTTGACCTTTCCAACAACCCTGTGAAATAAGACAGGAGATTTTATCATCATTTTCCCCTGGAAACACAAACAGAAAAATGCAATGACTTCCCTATGGTAGTAGTAAAGGAGATAAGGTGAGAAGTCTGATTTCTAATCCAATATTTTATCAATTTCACCACCTTCCATCTAATGTGAACTTCTTCACATTAATCTTCAAATAGGAATTTGCTTCCATTTAATTAATTCTTTATTTATTGGCATGTAGAGGGGGGTACTGGCCAATCTTTCCTCTTTGGGGTGAATAAATGGGTAAAGATTGTCGAATCAATGGTATACCCCATGTGCGCTCGGATAATAAAACAAATCCAATCAGCCTTTTCTGTTAGTTGTTTCAGGAAAATCACTACTAAACCAACCCTGGGAGCAGGTGAATGGGACATGTAATATGGTCTTACAATTTTTTTTGAAAAAATGTAATCACTTGAAACTGCTCAAATCTTCCTTAAACTGTATGAAACAGTCCTCTGGTGCTAAAACTCAATTTGATTTTATTTCGGGAGAGCATACATAGCTTTCATCAGATTCCCTTCTAAGCACACTTCAGCAAAATACAGCTTAATATTGGGATCCATCCATATTGTACACTGCTTCCAGTGGAGCCTTTAAACATGTTTTTCTGATTTGCTTTAAATGTGACCAGAGGGCATAATGTAGCTTTTACAGAGCTGAGCCATTCAGGGCTCATACCAACATGGACTGTTATGGTGATCATTACTTTCTTTAGCAATTTATAGATTCACTCTGCGTTCCCATCCCTTATGGTGGAGGCCTTGAAAAGAGAACAAGTTCCTTTAGAATAAATTGTGGGGAAATGATCACATGTATAGACAGATCCTTCTGTGATTTAGGAAGTTATTTGCTTATCTGACGGCATTTGTCAAGATGAAAAGCCACTAAGAGCCCGCTCAGACTCTTGCTGACCATGTTGCTGCTACTGCTGCTCTGTTGCTATGAGAAGCATTTGTGAACAATTTGGGACACTAGATGGAAAATTTTCACTGCTAGCAGAGTTCAGAGACTCTCCAACTGCTTGCTGTCAGGCAGAATAGGCAGTGCTGAGAAGGAACGCTGAAACACTGGGGAAGGAAAATGCCCTATACAGCTCTTCCTGAGACCTGTTTTCAAATAAAAGGGAAAGAAGGTGAGGGAAGAAGAAGTGAGACGCCAGGGAACCCCAATCCCTCCTGAAGCTTGGAGAACAGGAACATCTTTATCTTAAATTAACCAAATCAAAGACCTTGGAAAAGACCATTTAATTCAACGTTTGCATTTTGCAAGTGAGCAACCGAAGTCCCTTAGGGCAAAAGGATTGGCTGAGCTGCCCAAGGTTACATAATTACCAGTCTCACCTGTAAAATGGGGATAATAGTTGTATCCATCTCAGAGTCTGTGGGAAGTATCAAATTCAATCAAGTATGGAGAGTGCTTTGTAAACAGATTAGTCCATGATTTTATGCTAAGGAAAAAAAACACAATCTCCCTTTGAGCTTTATGCTCCAAGTTCCCAAAGAGTGAAAAACATTTTATTTTTCAAGAAAATTCAACATAGGGATTATGGTAGAAACACTTAATTTACTTTAGTCCTGGGAGTTGACTTGCATAACTGATTTACAGGAACAATAAATGAGCTATTTCTTAAAGCTCCTCATTTATTTCAGGGAAAATGGAGCAAAAGGCACTGGCAAAGGCCCTCATCAAATATCAAAGCAACTTCACCTGGGCCTCCGAGCAGGATTTCGTCCCTACCCAAACTGATATAACTTAGATCTCTGTTTTCTTACAATTTTATTCCAGGAGAAGGCAGCAAGCATTGTTTTGGCCAGGAGGCATTCATCAAAATCTTTTATTTCTATTCCCCCTTTTACAGAGAAGCCACTTTATCTGGAGTATACTAGGATGGATTTCTGCACCTCCTCCCCACTCTGGTTGGTTTGTTTTGAGACAGACACTTCATTTGAGTGAAAGGGTGAAAGAGAAAGTGACTGAAGAATAAAACACATGACCTACCAAACTGCCAACTAAATATACTTGGTTCAGGATTTTTGTTCAGTAGTCACATATATTGCTCAATATAGCTGATAAAACTACACAAAACAGAATTTTAAAAATCGGGGGATGAGAAAGGAGAAAGAATAGGGTAAGGGAAATGCATCAATAAAATCTGTGAATTCTTCAATTTCATGATTGATGGAAAGAACTCTAATGTGGATGCAGAGGTCTGAATTTGAATCATGGTTCTATTGCTTTATGAGAGAAAATTTTGTTTTGAAGGGGAAGTGAAATGTCACACTGGGTAAAACCCAGGGATTTCCTAATCCACTGGACACAGTGACCCAAATGATGGGCATGAATCTAAGCATCAATTAATCAATCAGTCAATTAAAAAAGTATCTTGATTCTGAGGGATTTATGGAAAAGAATGCTACCCACATTCAGGGTAAGAACCACAGGAGAGGAAAACACAGAAGAAAAACAACCGCTTGAACACATGGGTTGATGTGAACACAATTTGGATGTAGACTCTTAATGTCCACCCTAGAACAATTATCAATAATATGGAAATAGGTCTTGATCGATGACACAGGAAGAAACCAGTGGAAGTGTGCATCAGCTGCTGGGGGTTGGGGGTGGTGGTGAAGGGGAAAGTAAGAACATGAATCATGCAACCATGGGAAAAATTTTTCTAAAAAATTAAAATTAAAAAAAAGTATCTTGAGTGCAAGATACAATACTAAGTTCATTAGAATGTAACAAGTTGGAGCAGCTGGGTAGCTCAGTGGGTTGATAGGCCTAGAGACGGGAGGTCCTAGGTTCAAATCTGGCCTCAGACACTTCCCAGCTGTGTGACCCTGGGCAAGTCACTTGATCCCCATTGCCCACCCTTACCACTCTTCCACCTAAGAGCCAATACACAGAAGTTAAGGCTTAAAAAAAAAAAGAATGTAACAAGTCCATGTCATAAGGGCTGTATAGTTTTATAGAGGGAGGGAAATAACTAAAGCCTTCTAATGTTATTGTAATTGAGGGATTGAGAAATCACATTAGAGTGGGTGAGAAGTGTGTGTGAGAAGATTTTACAAAAATTTTAATTGAGTTTTAAAAGAAAGGGTTTTACTTAGATGGGTAAAAGATTGGAGAAGGCATTCTAAGGAAAGAGAATGTTGGGAACAAAGGTACAGAGGAAGCAAAGTGCAAAACAGATTCAGAGGAGAAGAAATCTTGGGGTCTATACTAGGTTGGATACCACAGAAGCTATAAATGGGAGAGAAGTCAGAAATGAAGCTAGAAATGTGGGTAAATGGCAGAGATGAAAGATACTTTCCTCAAGCTTTAGGAGTCCAAGAAAACCCTGGAGGGGGAGCAGAAATATAACAGATGCCCTTCAGCCAAAGGGGTCCAGAGCTTACCCTTTTTCACTTATCTGAATTGAGTTCAACTAACTTGAATAAGGCCTAACTGAATTTTAATGTCTGTTGGAATGAAAAGGTAGATGGATTCTAAGATATCTGGAAGAAAGTATAGATGCAGGTATTAATATAACAAGGGAGGTGAGAAACAAAGACTTAAAGACAATTTAAAGATAAGCTGTTTATTTCTCTCTAATATGCATCACTTCTTGTAGGTGTGTATATGGTAACCATTTATATGTATTGCCTATCTACTGTGTAAAATAGAATAACTTCTCTTATTTAAAAAAAAACACCAAAAAAAAAACAAACCACAAAACAAAATAAGAAATGACCTCTTTTTGTCTTATGGCCCCTTGCCTAATTATAGTGTTCTAGGATTTGGTGAACCATTAAGGGCTCAATCTTTACCCAAACCATAATAATACATACAACTAATTGGACCTCTATCTGGTATAAAGAAAAAATGAAATAGAAGCTACTTCTTTTTAAAATATTTTGTTGATCAAAGCGGCAAATTCTTTAACCAGGTTGACTTTGTGTTGGTCCTAAAATGTGGTTGGAATTCTCTCTCCTTTTCTCATAGTCTAATTTTAACATTTTTCAGAGTTCAACAGTTAAAGAAAAATATGCTAGAGAGAAAAAAATGCTATGAGATCCAAGTTTCAAATTTGTGTCCCTAAAGTCTTTGGGCAGTTTTAATAGCTAGCTATTAAGTTATTAGTTATAAAATATTTAATGTAATACATTAATAATATAATGAATTCTAATAATATTAAGCCTTTAATAGTATGCATACATATACATATTGGCTGTTTGTTACAATATGTGTTAATGTCCCAACTCATTAGCCAGGATGATTGTGATTTAATCATATACTGATGTCAGAAGAAAAATTTTAATCTTTCTGGAAGGAAGGCAAAGTCTAAACATGAAGTATTATCCCACAGTGAGTTTTAAGTCTGAGAACAGATCCTTGAAAATATGGATTGGCAAAGAAAAATTCAATTCCAGTGGAGTTAACGTTTCTTCTCTGCAGAAAAGAAATGAAGCTCCCTCAGATTTTGTAATTGAGTCGTCCTTTTGGGCCCAAAGACCTCAAAAATCCTTGTGGCAAACACTCATGCGTTTGAGTAATGTTACTTCTTTTGTCATTTGTTTGCTAGCAACAGAGCTAGAATTTGCCAGGAGCAAGAAAGATTCTGATCAATATACCTGCCAGTTAGAGCATCAAAACAGCTGCTGAATATGGTCATTAGCATACTACAGATACTTGAGGTGGTTAGTGGTCCTTGGCTGTTTTGATGACAGTCACCATTCAAACAGCATTTCCTTTCTTGTGATCTCACTGAAGGAAACATATTTCCTGGGTCTAATTCTGTCTGAACTTTACATATAGAGCACATGGAGAATGAATGACTTTGCAGCTGTCACCTAGGACTCTGGTAATGGGGCCCTGAAATACAACAGAGTTTCTGAGCTCCCAGGCTCATGTTATGTTTGGTAAACAATCAGTCCACAAGTATTTGTTGATACCTGATATAAGTCCAGTCCTGAAACATTTGCACTCTATACCAAAAACAGACAAACAACTAATTAACTCATCGATTGTCTCAATCCCAAAAAGGCAAAGAGCTGATGTCCGCTTCCAAAATGGGATACAAAATCCTGGGTGATCCACTGACTTTTCAAAAAAGTGTCCTCTGTTCTAGGGGATCCAACATGATGTCTAGCTTGTAGGAATCTTGAGGCTTGAAGCAACTCTAAGATCCCCAACTCATCTCTTAGCATTACTCATGTGCGCTTCACCGGACTACTTAACACTTTGGAGACCTGATTCTCAAATACATTTGGGGTAATGGCTGCAACAAACGTGAATTGTGTCCTTGACTAGGAAAGACGGGAGTTCTTTATACTCATATAAGGTTTCAGACAAAACTGTGAAGTAGTTGGTTTGTCTAGAATAGTGGGGTCTAAATGGGATCATGAAGCCCCATAGTAGTCTTGCCCCAAGGTGGGTAATGGTCTGCAAATGTGACTGTGAGAAGATGAGTATCATTCTACCTCACTTTGACAGCCAGTCATGGGGCTTGTCTCCAACAAAATCACTGCTGCCCTCTGTGCAAATTCCCAAACTCCTCTTTTATGTGCTAACTGTTGCCCTCATAGCAATTATAACCCAGTAACAAAACGAGAGCTACTCAGACCCTCAGAGTAGCAGCTTCATAAATGCTATTGAGAAAATCATCTTACAACCCAGTACACTCACCCTCCTTATCCTCCAGATTGTCACAGGATACAGCTGGCACCCTTTGGAGTCAGAAACTGCATTGTGCGTGACAGATCTTATTAGATTTTCTTCCTCCACCCCTCTTCCATACTACCAGTTTTCTGTCAAGAGCACCACCATCCTTCCATTTACCTAGTATCTTGGCATCATCTTTGACTTCTAATTTCCCTCATCTCACATATCCAATCAGTTGCCTAATCTTGTGGTTCCTATCTCCACAAAATCTCTTTGGTTTCTGTCCTTTTTTCTATCTATATGCCACCACTCAAGTTCATCACCTCTCACCCAGACTTTTTAAATAGCTTCCTAAATGGTCTCTTTGCTTGAATCCTTCTCCAATCTATTCTCCACATCAATGATTCCCAAAATGGGCACCAGAGCCCCCTAGTGGGTGCTGCAGCAATCCAAGAAAGCGGTGATGGCCACAGGTGCATTTATCTTTCCTATTAATTGCTATTAAAATTTTTAAAAATTAATTTCTAGGGGTACTAAGTAATATTTTACCTGGAAAGGGGGCAGTAGGCCAAAAAAGTTTGGGAACTTCTGCTCCACATAACTATCAAAATGATTGTCACAAAGTATGGGTCAGGCTATGGTATTCCTTCATTCAATAAAATTGAGTGCCTCTATTGACTTTAGGATCAAATGGGATTTCATCTTTATCTCAGCCTTTAAAAAAATTCATTTGTTTGTTACACTTAAATTGCCAGGTATGTCTCTTTTTCCTTCTCCTCCCCGCACTAGAGAAATTGTAATTTGACCAAAAGATAAATAAATAAATAAACAAACAAATAAATAAATAAATAAGTAAATAAATAAATAAGTAAGTAAGTAAATAAATAAATAAATAAATATATATATATAATCTTGCTTGTTTCTAGGTAAGAGTTCTATCTCTGGAGGTGGACATAAGCAAATTATTCTCAAACAACATTTCTGTNCCTGCACTAGAGAAATTGTAATTTGACCAAAAGATAAATAAATAAATAAATAAGCAAATATATAAATAAATAAATAAGTAAATATATATAATCTTGCTTGTTTCTAGGTAAGAGTTCTATCTCTGGAGGTGGACATAAGCAAATTATTCTCAAACAACATTTCTGTTGCTGTATATATGAAATGCCATGTTTTTCCAAAATTAACCTGTTGTTCATGTTCCATCACAATCATATGGTGCAACTTGTTTAGCTGTTCCCCAGTTGATGGGCATCCCCTCAATTTCTAGTTCTTTGCCACTATGAGGAGAGGCACTATTTCTTATCTCAGCCTTTTACAATTTATATTTTTGTATAAGTTTTATAATGTATATAATTATACAAATTATAAAAGAATACATGCATAAATATTGGGGAAGTGTGTTCAAAATTTTTTTTTACTCAGGTTGAAAACACACACACACACACACACACACAGATTACTTGTCTTTAGCAAAAACCTTGCCCTTTTCTGAAACTTCTTGCTCTAAGTCCTTAAAACACGGTGATAAAAGATATATTACCCCCTTCACACCAAATAGCAAGTGAAAGAAGTTCTGTGCCCTCAAGCAACTCTGGCCCTTCTCTGTATTATGCTGGACTAAAAGTGAATCCTAGGAAGAGAAATAAGAACTAGAAATTTGCATTCAAGTACTAGCTGGCTTAGAACCCTGCTAACATTATCATCCATCAGAGTTGTAACAGTTTGTACTGTAACATTGCTAAGAGACTGAAACCTGCAATTAAACATCTCATTCGTTTTAGAATTTAAGCAAATGATTCTTCCTTGCATGGGTTTCCACCACTTATCATTTTTAGCATTAATGTTTCCATTTAGTCAATATTTTTTTCTCCACCTAACGCCAGATCATACTAGTTTTTAAACTAGGGATGAGCAAACTTTGTTTTTAAATCATGCAAGATTAATCAGAATGTAAGATAATGTTATCTAACTGTTTTTAATGGGGATCTGTGGTGGGGGAGAAATTTAATAAAAGAGATCCATTGACATATATTCTCATGATATAAAACAGTTTTATAATATATTTATATATTGTAGCTAGGCAACAGAAAATGACTAACACAGGAAGTGTGTACTTTTACAATTCTTCTGGCCAAATTATGGGGATTACAGACGTCTCATTTTTCTTATGTGAATACCCTTGGCAAAAAAAAAAAAAAAAAAAAAAAAAAAAGAAAGAAAGAAAGAATGAGAGAAAAAAAAGGCCTCTAGAGTTTACCCAATTTGTTTTGTTTTGGACTTAGTTCTCTCCCACAGTTTCTTTTTCTTATTTTGTCTTTCCAGCAGGGCTTACAGAGTAGGGAGGATTGTAAATAGGAAAGAGAGGAATGGATTGCATGCTATTAAAAAAGAATGTTTTTCAAGGACCGAAAGAGGAGGAGCATATAAAATGAACAGTCAATCTTGGCTTCATTGTAGAGTGACATATTATATAAACTATGTCACATGGCCTTTTTTATGCTTACAAGCAATAGACTGGCATTGAAGTAAGGATTGTCGCTATAAAATAGCTATGATTACATTGCATCTCAGGCTCCAACAATCCACTATAAATACTGTTTGTATTACTGTAATTCTACAGCATCCTCCAGTTGGACTTTGTTTTTCTTGAATCTATGGCATTTAATAGTCACAATTTGTACTGCCCTTTGAAAAGCTTTTCCCAGCCTAGGCTAAACAATTGCCCTTCCATATCCAAGCCAGGAGACTTCCATTATTATACCCCATACAGAGATTTTTGAGAAAGCAGTCTTATAAAACTTCTGAACAAAAATTGCTATATCTTGAGTCTGGATTGGCTCCAGCCCAATAACCTTTCTATACTGATGTCAGACAGGCAAAGAAACAAATTTAACAGACTATTAAATGAACAGTTGTAGGAAGAAACAAATGGAACTTCTCCAGTGCATTAGTTTCCTCCTCTAACATTAGAGTGTTTTTTTTTGTTGTTGTTTTTTCAGGAAATGAAATATAATATAATGAAGCTTTACATAATGAAACTGAAGCTTAAATTCTTTGGCCACATAATGAGTAGACAGGACTCATTGGAAAAGACCCCGATGCTGGGAAAGACTGAAGGTGAAAGGAGAAGGGGTTGGCAGAGATGGATAGACAGTGTCATGGAAGCAATGAACATAAACTTGGACAGACTTCAAGAGAGAGTGGGGGATAGAAAAGCCTGGGAAGCTATGGTACATGGGGTCACAAAGAGTCAGACACAACTGAATGGCCAAACAATTGTATGTTAAAACATTACATAAAATTTTAAATAAATTTAAAATAGAAAAATTCTTATAAGGTATTTCATTAAAAAATAAAAACAGCACAAAAGCATCACATGGATCATATTATTAAAGGTGCAACAATTAAAGTAGTCCAGCCTGGGCAAAACAAATTGGTATCAACCTACCTTTACTTTCACCACCAACTTAAGTCTCTCAGTTCCTCCTACCCGCTTCCCCTTCTCCTCTATTCCCCCTTCACATTAAATGTCCAGGAGTTAGACTCTCAAGCTGGGGCAATTTGAGAATGTTTTCAGTCAAGCAATTCTTAGCTCAAAGAAAATGCTATTTGTGTATTTTCAAGAACTCTCTCCCATGGCTAGCCTTCCCTTGGCATCATGCAATACTGATTCTAGAGTCTTATCTTGACTTGGAGCATTTGCAATATGAATTCCAGAAAACAGTTCAAGGTGAAAAATGAAACAAAGACACTGAATAAAAAAAATCTTCAGGTTCTCAAATATATCATGTATATTTCCTTTAATCAAAATAATAAGGTATGAAAATGACTGTGTCTATAGAAAAGTATCTTATAGATATTTTATTTTGTCTCTGTTTGGAAGCAGTTAACTTGCATGTGTAGAGGTAGTAAGATAATATAAATGAACATTATTTTTCAGGAAATAGCTAACATCTCATGACTTTTTGATTAAGCATGGGAAAATGGGAGAATATGGTATGAGTGATGATTAGTTAAGACTACTTGATCTAAAGGAATCTTGTATTGACTCATTTAATGGTTTTTTAATAAAATAATGATATCTTATTTAATATATTGTGTATACTATTAAAATAATCTGGACCGAGTCTTGGGGGATCTCTTTCTGGCAACAAAAGCTGTATTTAGTTTTTTATAATGCTCATCTCACCCTTTATTAATTGACTTTTCATCTTTTCATTATTTCTACACCTCCTTATGGGGTAGAATTAAAAGATTTTCTGTGATGCTATATCACAGCTACACCAGCCTCTTAAGAGACCCACCCAAGTTAAAATTTGAGGCTTTATCATGACAATGAGGCATCCCTGGGGTAACTGAAGGCTATTTGTGCAGAGTATTTTTGGCAGATTCCAACCTAAGCAGAATGGCTTTGAGAAGAAGCCCAATGATGGACTGTAATGCCTAAGTGAGTTGTAATAAGACCATCAAGTTGACTGTAGATTAACTGGAACACCGTCTAAATTACAGAGTAGTTGTGATCTTAGTGGAGAGACCAGCAAAGAAAGAACAGACCCTTCACAAGTACTTGGAAGTTAGATTTCTCTAGAACATGCAGAAATCTTTTGTCCCATTTCTTTCTTCAACAAACAGTTATCCCTCTGACAGCTTACAATTAGGTAAAGCTGATGATAATATTGAGCTTCATAAAATTAATATTTAATAATCCTCCCCACAATGTTGGTGAAATGTTGCAGAGAAAATACTGACATTGTCCTTCCTTTTTAATTGAATATTTTAACAGAGATGACATTCCAAGTAATTTCATAGCCCTTTAAGAAGCCATGACCTAGACATCATCTCTTTCTTCATGCCAACATGTATTGCTGAAGCATTTAAGAAAGTAGAACTGAGATAGCATTTGAAATACTAAGTAACTTTCTTGTCAGACATTTTCTAAAGAGCAAGGTACAACTCTGATACCTAATTCAGCTCTGCAATAATACCCTGAAGAACATGAACTATAATCTATAGTATATAACTATATATCTAACTCTATGACGTACTATGCACATGTTTATTCTATAAACTATATTCTACACTATCTTTTCTATGTTATTATCCAGTGAATTTAGTTATGTTTAACTCTTCCTGACCCCATCTGGGGTTTTCTTGGCAAAGATCCTTGAGTGGTTTGCCATTCCCTTCTCCAGCTCATTTTACAGATGAGGAAACTGAGGCAAACAGGGTTAAGTGACTTTTGCCCAGAGTCACACAGCTAGAACATGTTGGAGGCGAGATTTGAACTCAGGAAAAGGAGTTTGACTTTGGATATGACACTTTATCCTCTGTGCCACTTGGAAGATATTCTATAAAGAAAAAGAAAGATAATGATAAATATTTTGCAGAATGGTATGGTTAATAGATTATTTCCTGGGTTGGAGGCCTGCCTCTCGCTCGTATTGGCAATTGGATCATGGTGAATCATGGTTTGTGTTTCAAACCCTCAAAATTGATGGAATCAAAGTTTGGCATCAAAAATGTGTAGATACGTACACACATGCACATACATAAACATTATATGCATAATCTTTTCCTCCATATTGATCTATTGTAGTTGGAGACCCAAGTCCTATTTTAGCTATTGATTTTAATCTTCTTTCTTCGCAGGCAGACTGTAGCTACGGCCTCTTAAATAGAAAACACAAATTACCTTCTTCTTTCTAGACCCAGTTTTGGAAGAAATGTTCCTGGCTTGTGAAAAACCTTCAAAAGGAGACTTTAGTAGTAAAAGAGCTATCAATTAGATGAAGTAAGACTCCCCTTCAGCACTTAGCAGTTGTCTCCAAATAAATGAATGAATCAAAAAATGAATAACTGGGTGATCTGAGAAGTAGCTCTTCGGGCCTTGGATTGTCAAGAAATAGCAGTTCGTAAAGAAATTGACAGAATGAAGGAAATCATGGCAACCAAGGTCCCAGGTTTTCTGGATAGAATGGAAGACTTCAATACTTGTGTATGTATGAATAGACTCACTTCTTATATTGCTGGATTAGATCTACCATACCCAGAATGCTGGATCACTTTATATCCCCTAACCATTTATTCATTTTATATTAATTGTACCATTTTTTATTTGTTGCTATTTTACTGCCAGTGACATAGATTCTGGGATCCTGAGCCAAGGCTTCATAAAGGTTCTCTTTACTGATTGCTGAATAAATAGAATTCCACCAGTGAGGGATCGTTTCACTTTGTACGTCAGCTGGGTGCTACTTACACCTACTGATGCTTTATTCTTACTCTTTTTGTTTCCATTGTTTCAAAGGCAGTTGTGTCTCATCTCTTATGCAGACCCACCGTTAGGACCTACTGTAGTGCTCTTTCTAGATGGAGCTCAAGAAATGTTGGTTTAAAAAAGCCTAAGATAAACTCTGGTCACCAGCCATGCAAAGTTGTCTTGATAGCGAGTATAATTCATAAGGGAGTTTTGGCTGCACAGGCAAAATACCAAGCATATTTAATTATGCACACAAATGTTAACTGTAACATTATGAAGGCTTCATAGGAACACACAAATCTTACTATCACCACTGGAAGCTTAAGATATTGGCAACTTTCCCAAGTAAACCACTGAAGCCATTTAGGAGAACACCAGGGAAGTTAGGGCTAATGATCTTACTCAAGCCATCTCCAAATAAACACAAATTTTCAGTTGTGTAATAGCTAAAATGAATATCCAAGTAGCTTTGGAAACTTTTAAAAATATCCGTGCAGATTAAAATTACAAATGTTTATTAAAACAAGATCTAGCATGCATAAGAAGGCATGGAGGACAAATAATCATAAACAGAAAGGTTTCCACTCTTGGACCTTATAACGAAACAGTTCCATTAATTGGGAAAAACTCATTGACAAGATACTATTTAAACTCGTATTAAGAGGCCTAAAAGACCCCAGAGTGTGAGGGTTGGAGAGTTATCTACACAGACCAGTTAAACTTTAAACTTTCTTTTTTTTTTAACCTTAAACTTTCAATTCATTCTTTTTTAAACATTCTTTTATGTTTATTGGCAACTCAAGAGTACAGGCACATATCTGGGCTGACTTCCCTTGGCTAAAGAACACTCGCAGCCTGTTAATCAACAAAGTCTAAATATTTCTGACATTGCTGAAGAAAGTAGTAATTTTAAGTGTGTTTGCCCTCCACATACTTACAAAAATTAAGTCCTAGTATTATCAGGGCTAATGCAATTGACTTCATAAATGTGTCACTGCTTCAAACTCCACGAAATATTTCATGAGATTAAAGAAAATGTGAACACATGAGATGAATGAAGAACATTTAGGAGCATTAGGAAAACACCAGCATTTTTCAGGATTCTGGTAAAATAACTTGAAAAGCATATCTGAATTTCTGGATTCTTCTGGAGGAGTCCATAGTGTTATAGATGGCTTTGTTGGTGAAGCCAGAAACCTTGACATTCCCTCACCCCAGCTCTAGATAAATGTCTTTGCTTACTCTCCCTCCTCTCGATGTGAGGGTTAAGGGCTCCCTAGGGGACAGATACCCCCTCTTTGTCCTTTCCTCTCTCCCCCCCTTTCTATGATCATCTCCCATGTACAGCTTTATGCATAAATGAGCGCTTCGTAAATGATTTCAGATGATGATAATTTATAGGGCAAAAAGAATTGTCTGTTAACTTCAGAGGGCTTTTGTTTCCTGAAATAATCTTGTGATCCTTTAAGCTATCTAGCTCTTTCTATTGCTCTAATGAAATATATAATTTGTACAGTTCCATACCTGATTTATCTGTATCCAGTCCTGCCTCACCGATTAATCTCCTAGCAATAGAACAAGCATCTTCTTTTATAAATAACTTTGTTATAACATATCAATACAGAGTATGCTATCAGAGTTCGTTAGCTGACATCCAATTAAGGTTAAAAATAAAATGAGTTTGTAATAAGGAAATAAGCTAAATAATTTTACTCAATGTGATTTCCCTCAATTTGATTGGTATATAATTAAATCTACAGATTAGAGTTTGTTTTTTTTTAACTTGAAATTTTACATAATAAAAAGAACAGCCATAAAACCTCAGCTAGTAAGATCTCAAAAACACATATGCATGTAAGAAGTACAGATGGCTAGTCTCTTAAAAATACATTATTTGCTCTAGGGGTCTTAAAATTAAAGTTTAGGGTTTTTTTTCTCATTGAACACTTATTACCCTGAAGAATTTGGCCAATTGGAGTTCTGAATTATTTTCAGTATTATTAGATATAAGTCAAATCTTGAGGATTTATTTGTACTATAGAATGTTATTCATTAACCATTATTTTATCATCTTTTTAGTCCATCTCAGCATTTCATACTTCAAACATTCTATAAAGAAATAGCTGACCCCCATATGTAGTACATGTTATGGAATTCTACCCATTCATAGTTAGAAATATTGAGGCAAAATTAAATAATTTGTCAAAGAAAAGAGTGATACCTGAGCAGTATCAGAATTATAATTCATATCCATCGACCTAGGAGCCAGTTTTCTTTTGATAATCTTTATAAGATACCCAAAGCACTATGAGGTCATACGACTGGGACAAAAGCCTTATGTTTCAGACTTCTCCCTTATATAGACCTAAGCAGAGCTGAGGCTTCTCTCTATTGGTGAGGGGGTGCTGGGGATGATAGAAGAAGAGAAAGAAGACTTATATGATACATATCTATTGCACAGTGCAGATGCTCATCCATTTGGCAGAACTGTATATCGGATAACTCTCTGGTTCCTCTCATTAAACCTTCATTAATCTGATTGAAGAAGGCCCAGTAGAGAGCTCAAAATTCTATAAGATTTCACTGGAAATTATTAGCTATATTACTTGGAAGAATCTCTTCATTTCTTAGCTTAGGTTTCCTCATTTGTCGAATGGTCCTATACCGACATTAATTATCCTACAAGGTTGTTTTGAGGAAATGCTGTAAACCACAAAATGCTATGTAGTTATGTTATAATTACTGTACAAGCTTTCCCCACCTCTGTTCTGATTGAAAAAGATTTTTGAAAATATTATTGTATGGAAATAAGAAATGCTAATAATAAAAAATATAAGAAATTTATGTTAATGTCTAAATTTTAATGACTTTTGCTATTTAAAAATTTTTTAAAATCCTTTTATCTCTACAACTTTTGATGCTCTCTAGTGATATTAGATCATGTAATACATACAGAATTTGGACATCTCATAAAAGTTTTGGTCATTGCTACCCTGAACTTTATATGACAAGAAGGCGATGATATTCTGCCCCTCCCTCACAGTCATTCATTTCTAGCATCTTTGATTCTATATGGTGTTATTTTATAATAACAGAATACATTTTAGTCAATCTAACCTTCAATTTATTCAGGCTGTTATTTAATATTATATTGTGAACTCCTTATGGAAAGGGAATGTCTTTGGCTTCTTTTTGTTTCTGTAAAGCTTACTTAGCATAGTTCTTACTTTTATTAATTGATTACTACATATATGGTCATAGAAACTCCTTTAGCTCTTCCCAAAAGGTTCTCGTTTCCCAGAAACACAGAATTTTAGAGTTGGGAGGGACCTCACTGGTCATAGAGTCCAAACCTTACCCAAAAGAAAGCTGAACTAAAAGAAATACTCTAGAAATGACCATCTGATTTCCACACAAAGACCTTCCATCTTCTTCAGAAGTAATCCATTCTACTTTGGGACTAGTTGTTAGAAAGCTTTTCCTGATATTAAACCTAAATTTTCTCCCTTTGCAACATCTACTTACTGCTTCTAATTCTTACTTCTGGGATCAAAAGAAAACAAATAAGATTCCTCTCACACATGCCAGTTCTTCAAGATGTGAAGTTCATTTCCTCATTTGTAAAATTATTTCTAAGTAACCTCCACAGTCATATATCAATTATTTTTTTTTAAATTTTTTTTTAAACCCTTGTACTTCGGTATATTGTCTCATAGGTGGAAGATTGGTAAGGGTGGGCAATGGGGGTCAAGTGACTTGCCCAGGGTCACACAGCTGGGAAGTGGCTGAGGTCGGGTTTGAACCTAGGACCTCCTGTCTCTAGGCCTGACTCTCACTCCACTGAGCTACCCAGCTGCCCCCCATATATCAATTATAAGAGAATGAGCTCACAGGGTTCTGAGATTTTGAGTGGCAGGGAATGAAATTGGCAGTTTGGAAAAAATGGGTTTCCCTTTTCTTTGGCTACCTTCCCACCATGGCATCCCACACAGGGTTGCCACAAAGTCTGTAGAGGCTGAATGGAGAAATGTTACAGAGCTGAAAGATTTTCATGGGCACCCCACAGATCACTCTTGTCTTTACTCTCCTCGAACATAGAATCCAAAGTATTTTACCCTGATTTAAGTTTGTCAACTTACCCTAGTTGGTTAGGAAAAAAAAGAACAAGAATGGGGCAGTAAAAATGTATTCCTTTTTCTATGTGCTGACTTGTTAATAAGCAAATGAGGGATACAGAGGATTACAGTAGATAAAATAAATAACATCAGTTACAAGAAATAGAAAAGCCTTTGTGAACAAAATTAATAAATATTAAAAAAGAAGGGAAGTGGTCAGGTGGGAAAAATTTTGTTTCAAATATCTCTGATAATAGATTGATATCCAAGATATATAGGCCCCTAATAGAACTATACGAAAGCCGAAAGCCATTCTTCAATATATTATTTATGAGCAAACAGTTCTCAAAAGAAATAAAAACTATGAATGACCTTATGAAATAATTTTCCAAATTTCTACTAATAAGGGAAATACAAACGAACACAACTGTTGTTTCATCTCACAACCATCAAATTTGTATGAATGGGAAAAAAAGATGGAAATAGTGTTGGAAAGGATAATGGAAAGATGGGCATATTAATGCATTGTTGGTGAACCTGAGAATTGGTAGGTCCATTCTGGAAGGCAATTTGGAATTATAAAATAAGAGTGACTATAATAACCACAGATTTTGACCTAGAAATTCTATTGCTAGGAATATGCTCCAAGGACAATGAGCAACAGAAAGATCTCATAGACACCAAAATATTTATGTCAACGCTTTCTTTTATAGCAAAGGACAAGAAACAAAGCAGATCCTCATTGGTTAGGTTAAAGCTAAATGAGTTGCGGCACATGAATATAATGGGATATTATTGTCAAGTAAGAAATTACCACATAAGAATAAAGAGAAATATTGTAGAGCATGACCACAAAACTTTAATTTCTGAAATGCTTTCCATAATGTCTATTTTCTGTAATTCCTTAGTCCTTTTTTGTTTTCATATTAGTATGATTTTTTCTTCTTAGGATTTTATAACTATAAGTTCTATTCTTAACTCTTAGGAATGTAAAGGAATTAATATTGTTTGATATGTAATGTATAAGCACATATTTGTTCATATGTAGATATGCATCTCTATCTATCAATCTTCCTATCTAGTTAATTAAATAAGGCCCCTTGTCTGTGTTAAAGGGAAATTTATTTGAAAAAATTTTCCCTCCCCTTTGGAATCTAAGTTAACATGTAGAATCCCAAGAGGACAAAACATAAGCCCTTTTTAATAGACCTTTGCTTCTTTAATTCAAAGGAAAACAAAAAGTCATTCTCCTGAAACTTGTCAGATAATGAGTAGGTATCACAATAGTGTTCAATTTTTAAATTTTTTTCTTCTAAACATCAAAACTGGCCTTTGACCAATAAGAACTTTGTAGAAAAACATCCAACTGGAACCATAATGTCCTATACCTAGAATCATAGAAAAGAATATCCATGTCCCTTATACAAACTAATCTTGACTAAACCATGGAATGTTCCACTAATATATTTTTATCTCCTTCAACTAATTATTATCTTCAAAAATTCCAAAGCAACCTATAAATGGGGGTAGCACATAATTCCTTGCTTTACCAGTCAGCTTCAGGAACCAAACCCTCAAAATTTGGGAGCTTCTCTAACACACATCAGAGAGGGTACTTTTCCTGTACAATAAGGGAAAGTTGGGAAACCACTTTTGGGGCTGCCATTCCACTATAACCTGGGGAACAACCACACCATGACACCATTGCTGCTCCAAAAATTTGGAGGCCAAATTGTATCTCACTCTTGTGTCCAGAAAACTATTAAAGACTATTTATTCATAGTCTTCTTTGGGCATGTTAGTCTTGTGTGTGAATTCCTTTTGTGGATTCCTGGCATGCAACATAATCATTAAAGGGGTAGAAGAAACTGTTCAAATGTTCTTATTTTTCAATTCCTTGAACTCAAGGAGTTCTCATTTCAGTTGCTACAGTGAGTGGCCTTAATTTACATGAGAACATTTATATGTTTATGTATATTATATTCACATCTGTATATTGATATAAAGTGAAATAGAATCAGAAAATAAGCAAAAACAGGAAAATAATATAAAACGCCTGACAATTTAAATGGAAAGAATAATAAAAGTAAATAATTGAAACTTATTTTGTCTTTTAATAATAATAACAATAATAATATAATATACACACACAATTTCTTCTTTAAACTTAAAATAGGTAAAAAATTTGTTTGCAAAAAGAATGTAAAAGTCAAAAAACTTTACACAGATTTTCTGGATCACAGGGGTGCCACACACCTAATCCCTAGGATATCAAAGGGATATTTCTATTTATCTTTTAGGGATTTAATTTTGAAGACTTAGGGAAAAAAAAAAACAGAGCTCCCTAAGAACGCTTGGCTTTAGTGGTCTCGTTTGTGATAGTAAGACTTGAAAGCTGTCCAGGTTTGCTATGGAAGGCACTATAGCATAACTAAAGAAATTCTTTAGTCTTCAAAGATTAAGAATAATTAGCCACTCACAAATTTCCTACTAAGCCAATGATACCACAGGAACATCTCTTAAAAACCTCTTAAATTTGCTCACAAGATAATTTGAGAAGAAAAGGGCACTTTTCACTGGGAGGATCAGGGAAGACTTCATGTAGAAGTTGGAGCTCAAGCAACAGCCTTAAAGGAAACCCAAAATTCCAAGAAGCAAAGTTGAGACAAGATATATTCCAGGAACAGAGACGACCCATCAATGGAAGCAGCACCAGAATGTTGTGTGAGGCTAACAGTGAAGAGGCTAGATGACCCAGTGATGTGGAAGAAGCCTGGAAGATATATAAATGTCAAACAAACAGAGAAGGTGACACGGAATCCTAGAGGCCACAGAGAGCTCTGGGGATGACTGAGCAGGCTTGCACTTTGGGAAAATCACTGTCCAAGCGGTGGAGAGGCCAGATGGCCCAGGAGACAGTGGTGAGGCCCCAAGAGGAGGCTCCTGACACGTTCTAGAGGAGAGGACAGCTAGGAGTCAGAGTGGTAGAAGTAGGAATGGGGAGGAGGGAGAGAATGTAAGAATGGTTGAGGAGGTCGAAATGAACAGATTTCGCAATGAATTGACTGTGTGGGGTGTGTGAGTGTGAGGTTAACTGGAAGAATGGTGATGCTCCAAGTTACTGATGTCAAACTCTAGCAGAAAAAGATTCCTTTGGGCTTCTTTATTGACTTAGAAAACCACAAATTGACATTATCTCTGTTGGATTATGTTTCTATTCATATTCCTATTGTTAAACATTCCCAAATTTTATTTTGTTTTGGGAGTTCCTCTGCTCTAATTGGTTCTAGAGTGGGTTTGGGAGGGGAATGGTACTGAGTTCCGTTTTGAACAATCTGAGTGTGACTGTCCAATAGGATGTGTATTATTTGGGACTGGAACTCAGGATTGAGACCAGGGCTGGGTCTATAGATCTAGGCATTATCTGAATATGGAAGATGGTAATTGAGTCCATGAATGCTGATGAGGAGAGACAGAATAGAAAGAAAAGAAATCTTGGGACAGAAAATTGAGAGTATATTCAATTATAGGTGTGACATAGGTGACCAATCAACAAAGGAGACTGAACAAGAGTTTTCAGAGAGGTAGATGAGAGAATATTCGAGATGAAAGTATGGTTAATAATGTCAAATAATTCATTTCCCAATTGGGAAACATAATTTTTGAATGGTTGTCATCTAGATAATTTTTGTAAAGATATTTTATTTTCCCAATTCCATATAATAACAATTTTCCACATAAGTTTTCTGAAGTTTATGATCCAAATTGTTTCCCTTCCTTCTTTCCCTCCCCACTCCCAAGGATGGCAAACAATTTGATCAGGGTTATATATGTATTTTTCTGGATAATTTCAATTCCATACCCCACAATAGTTTTAGAGAATAGACTCAAATAAATAAGGAAATGGAGTAGGATATAGAAACAATTAAAGTGGTTGACAGGTCCTTAGTTTTGTAAATATATACAATTATCGTAAAGCCACAGATCTATTTCTAAATAAACCAATTATGGACCAATGTATCCATTCCTCCTGCTCCCAACTATTATTTTCTAAGTAAAACATTAGTTACCTATGGATCATGTCCAATGTATGTTGATGCTTTATAGAAACTGAGAGATACCAGTCTGGAGAGTTGCTTCTTCAGAACTTTAATTCTCTGGGAATTTTTCTGAACTATGATAATAGAGACATGTTGTAAATATAGGAGGGACATGGAGGTCATCTAATCCAACCTCTCATTTTACAGATGAGAAAATTAAGGTCCAGAGAAGTTAATTAACTTATCCAAGATCACTCAGTAAATAGAGGAGGCAGATTTTGAACTCAGTTCTTTTGACTCTAAATTCAGTGCTCCTTTCACTCTACTATGAAGATAAGAAGTTGTAAGGATATTAGCTTCATCTTGTGTAACAGAGGACTCTGTCTTCCCATATTCCAGTGCCCTTCATAAAAAAAGGACACTACAACGTGCCTACGCATATTTTATTTCTTACCCTAGACATTTTCATGTAGAAAACTTTAATTCCTGTGGTTAGACAATGTATTTTTGAGTATCTACTTAATTTTAAGATTACCCGAATCCAAAATATACTAAACCCAATTGTAGTATGTAGTCACCTGTGGAGAGTTTAATGGAAAAGTAAGACTGCAAATTAGTACTATATGATTAGCATGAGTAATACCAAGTTTGTTTATCCAAGGTTTCTCACTACAATGGACTGTATCTTCAAGATACAACTTATTTTCCATATCTCCATAAAAACATGTCTCTAGTTAACTGGACATTTAATTTTCCACTTATTCATTTTTCCCCCTACAGGCAGCTTCTTGGCTATTCAGCATGTGCACAAGGCAGAGAAAAATAATTATAGGAAAAGGGACATATAAAATGTCATAATTAAACCCTGCAGTGGCAAAATACATGCACTATACTGGAAACATTTTGATTGCGGCAATCAGGTAAGCTTAGGCTTTCAGCAAACTCTTTTTGAAAAGAGGTTTATCTATAGACATGAGTAGGGAGGTAACTCAAGAAGTCACCCTATAACAAAAAGGAGGATCAGTTTTCCCCTGATGACTTCGCAGAGCCTCAGAGAGCTAAAAGAGACCTCAAAGGACCTAGAGCCCAGCCTTGCAGCTAAGCAGAAATCCTGCCTATGACAAAGATGACAAGACCTCTACTTTTCTTACCTTCCCTCAGCTAGGTGATGCGATAGATAAAACACAGGGCTTGCCATCAGGAAGACTCATCTTCATAAGTTCAAATCTAGCCCAGAAGACCTTGTCTGAGTCACATAACCCTGTTTACCTCAGCTCCCCATATGTGTAAAATGAGCTGGAGAAGGAGATGGCAAACCACTCCCAAGTCTTTGCTAAAACCCCAAACAGGATCACCCAGACTTGGACCCAACCGAAAATGACTGAAGGTGACTGAGCAACAACATATTTCTAAGTAAACATTCTACTTTGAGATAGTTCTAGTTATTATGAACTTTTTCTTGAAAAATAAGCCTGACTCTGTCTCCCTACAGATTCCACCCGTTGCTCCCCGTTCAGCCTGCTGGGTCCAGGTATAATGAATCTAATCCTTCTTCCACAGAGCAGTCTTTAAAGTTCTTGCGAATAGCTAACGAATTGCTCCTAATACTGTCTTTTCCAGGAGCAATAAGAGCAAGTCAGAATATGGCAGAGATCTACCACCCGGCTTATCGAAGGCAGTGAATGTACCTAAGGATTGCTCTTCCTAAATCTAAGGTGTACGTCAGGCTATGCCTTGCTCTACTCTCCTTCTCTATCCAAATTCCAAAAGGAATGATCACTTTCCCCTCAGAGTTTCCATCATTTTCTATTCCAGCAGCCAGTTTCTCTGTGTCAGTGAGAGTGAGATCCAGAATAGTGGTTCTCCTCATTCTTTTGAATTATTTTGATCAAAAATAGAAAGGAAAGTCAAAAGAGTGAAATGTAAAACATTGATTTTTATGACATGACACATTTTCAGCAACCTCTTAGGGTTAAGCTTATTTTAACTTACCACTTGTCTAAAACTCTTATTAGTAAAGAGCCATGATGGATTAGAATGGCAAAAGCTGTATCTTTACTGCTTGAAGATGCATTTAAATTTTTTGTTGTATGGTTTGCAGATCAGAATTCAAAGCAAACACAATTTCAAGGTTCAATAGAAATGGAAGCTCTATGTAGAAGAACGGAGCTTCTACCAGTTAAAAAATATATTCACAATTTGTAGAAAGTAAAAACATTGTCTGCCAGAGAGTTAGAGAAGATGATCAAAGCGGATTTAAGCCAATTTAGGGGGAGAAAACCCAAACTATGAAATATCATGTCAAGGACTCCAAATCATTTCACTTTCTCTCTTTCTACTTCAGGATGTTTGAAGTCTCTATGCAAAATATTTAGCTCTGATCCCCATCTGACGAATGGACTAGTTGGATTTGTCAGTGATTATGCTGATTTTGGTGAATGATGACCTGCAGAGAAAAAGCCAAAGACAAGAGAGCCAATTTTGTGGATAAGAAAAATAAAATTAACTAGGGAATTAAAGCTCAACATAGACTTATCCTCTAGAGTGTTCTGCCTGATTGCAGACAAAGCTTAAAAGTAGGTTTCAAAAAGCATAATATACTATAAGGTTTAGTTCAGTCAAAAATGCTTTGACCAAAATATGTCCAAGAAAATAACATGAATTGAAGTAAGAATGTATTGCCTTCCTTTCAATGGCCAAGACCTCAAAAACAGTAAGGATAGCAAGGAAGAGAATTTAGGAGCCGTCAACAAGGCATTTATTTGTGGGGTACTAAGCTAAGTTTTGGGGTTACAGAAATAGAAAAAAGGACTCCATGCCTTCAAGAAACTCACAGTGTAATGGGAGAGAGAATATTAAATAATAATTAGATAAACAATTTTGATACAGGCTAATTTGGAGATAATCTCAGAGGGAAGGCATTAACTTGAAGGGGGCTTGAAATGAAGTATTTTGTGCAAGAAAGGGCAAAGAGAACAGTATCACAAAATTCTTATTTTCTAGCACGGTCACTCTTTCTTGTGTACTAATGATCTAATCTTCCTGACTATGTTAACTTTTCTTCCTGTCTCATACGGATGGGCAAAGCGTTGTTCCCTGTGGAGATTACTATCAGTGAATGGACAAAGGAGGCATGCCCTTCAAATGAGTCTTCTTTAATAAAACTGTTATAATAAATAGTCAAGGCACTCGGATATCTCTGCAGGGCACAATGAGTCGAATGCTAAGGGATAAGCAGGAGGAGCACTAACATGGCACCACAGGGACCCCTGCCACAAAACGCCATGCCCCCTTGCCTAATAGAATGTTTTTACCAGAAAGAAGGGGGTAGGCACCCTTTTGCAAGGCTGACTCTAATCATTATCCCAGGGGCTGTAGAAATCCCATTGGCTCTGCTTCAACAGCTGTTGTGGCCAGAGAAGAATTAAGCTTCTCTCAATTTGTGACTTTTTGTGACTCTTGAGGAGTTGCAGCCAGAAAATCAATACCAGATGTCCCTGGAGAAGATGGATTTTAGAGGTCCTTCTGTTGTCATGTCAACCTGGGAGGCACGACTTCACAACTGATCAACGTGGATATGGCACAGAACCCCCATTTGTCCCCTGGACCTTATATAACACTGGCCCCCGTAGTGGGAGTGGCAGGAATGCTCACTGATCCCGTTTCATAATCCTAAGCAAAGACTGACTCATCATAGAAATGATCAAAGAGTAGATACCGATAGAGCAAAATTCCAGATCCATTACCTTTTATACTCTTAGGAGCACAAAGGAAGACTGTAGAATGCGATAGGTCCATAGCCCTATGGAATTAGAGAGTCAAAAAATACCCTGCTCTTAGGACTGGAAGGAGATGACAATAAAAGGGAAAGTTATAAACATAATATAAAACACTAAATAATATCAGCCACATGATCATAACAATAGATGCTGTTAAAGTTTTTGATAGAATCCAAAACTAGGCTTTCAAAAAAACAAGATTGCTAGGAAGTAATGCCAGGGAATGATGTTGCTGTTTTTGTTCATCCTTCATTCCAGAGGTCCAGTGACACCATGGGTGATACCCTGACTCAAGTGCAAATTAGATTTAAGTGAGACAAGAGTTGCTCAAAGTCATCAGTCTCGTTGTCTCTTCCAAACTAGTTAAGTTGATGAGAGAGGTGATTTGGGATGAGTGGTTGTGACTAGAAACCCAAAAGATTTGCATCTGTGACCCAAATATTAAAAGTGACTCAAGTAGCTCCAAAAATATACATTGGGCGTAGGGGAGATGAAAATTCACTTCTCCACCTATGTGAAAATTCACTTCTCCACCTATGAGCAAGCTATAAATGAATCAGTTTCAAGGCTCAGGCTTTTAAGGAAGAACCTCTGGACTCAAAGGAAAGAAATGGTAACTAACGTATACTGAACTTCTGTAGAGAGGATGGGTAAATTCTTAGATTCTGAGAGTTTCAGAAAAAACTGATGAAAGAATTGGAAACATGATATAGGGAATGGCTGGGAAAAATGGGTTTCTTTGGCTTAGATGAGAAAAGTTTAGTTGGGGAGGAGGGGAGAAGAGAGAAATTATTTCTCATTTTAAAAATATGTAGGATTTTTAATATATGGAAGATGAGTTAGGCTCACATTGTGGGGCCTCAGAAAGTATGAATAGGACCAATGGGTGGTTACACAGAATCAAATTTTGGATGAATTAAAAAAAAACTTTAGTGAAGTTGTGTAACCCTAGGAGAATATAAATTCCTTGGAAGTTGAGAATATTTTGTTTCTGACTTTGTCTCTACGGTGCTTAGTGCCTTGCACATAGTTATCACTGAACAAACATATGTTGAAATAAGATGAATTAAAACTGGTCCCAAATTCAGGACCCTCCTTCTGAGGCAGAGAATTTCCTCTTTTGGGAAGAGGTAGA
The DNA here is from genome assembly GCF_016433145.1 of Gracilinanus agilis. Lineage (NCBI taxonomy): Eukaryota > Metazoa > Chordata > Mammalia > Didelphimorphia > Didelphidae > Gracilinanus > Gracilinanus agilis. The sequence continues at coordinate 173,743,668 of NC_058134.1, forward strand.
TATAGAAGACCGTTTCTCATGGATATTGTAGAGGGAATTCATTTATTGGGTTGAAGTTTTAGACTGCATATTTTATAAAATCCCCTTCAACTCTAAGATTCTGTAATTTCCCTTATATGGTCCCACAAATTAATATGGGCTGGGGGTAGAAGTACAACGAATGAAACAGTTCCTACTCACGGTGAGCTAAGATTCTAATAGTATAGATAACAACAACCTATAAAATATAGATAGCATAAATATAAAGGTAATAAGATGTGTACAAAGTAGTTAAATGCAAGAGTGTAGGAAGGACAGTAGTAGTATTGGGGGGAAGTGGGAAAGAATTCATGTCAAAGACTGTGTTTGAGCTTTAACTGAAAGGAAGACCAGGACTTTCTGGGGCACTGGTAAATTGAGAGAGCATTCCAGGCCTGTGGGATGGCCATTTGCAAAGATATGGAGATGGGAGATAATAATGTGTCCTGTGAAAGGAACAGAGTAGACCAGGGTGGCTGGATCACAGAAAACAAGAAGAGGAATCATGCTCAATGGGGCTGGAAATTTAGGTTGGGGCCAGGTTGTGTAGAGATTAAAAAGCTACACAGAATATGGAATATATTTTCCTAAAAGCCATAGGTATACCCTGGAATTGATTGCATAGGGAGGTTGCTGCTTGGTCAGATCGGAGCAGGAGGAAAATTAGTTTGGCAGCAATGTAAAGGATGAGGAAACAGATGTGAGGCAGGAAGGAGACATTCACAATCCTAGATGTGTTATAGGTACTGTGGCCAAAGTAACTAGAGGACCACCTTCTGATGTAACAAGCGCTTATATGGGCTGATGAGCAATTTCATTTTTTAATCTTGATATATTTTTACCAATTATATGTAATAACAAATTTCCCCCCAAGGTTTCCTAAATTATATGGTACTCATCTCCCTCCTTCCTTTCCCTTGCCCCTCCCAGGGCCATTAGGTGATGCAATCCAGTTTATTATCATGCAAAACACATTTCTAAATGGACCATTTTTGTAAGCAAATAAGTAATTTCACCTGTTTCTGAATAGTATGAATTGCTCTGGCAAATTTTCTACTGGTTTTCCATTAATATTCTCTATTAAACTTATTTAAGGTGGGTGCCTAGGCCAGTCAGCTCTTCATTTCCACACCAGACTACTTCTTTGGACTTCATTAAGCTTCCAGAGAATCTACTTTCTTCCCCACACCCACCTCCCCTCCCCTTTTCAGTTTCCTATTATGTGATGTCTTCCCTTTTACAGTGTATGCTCCTCCAGGGCAAGAACTGGCTGTCTTTTTGCTTATATTTGAACTCTCAGGTTGTTGCATAGTTCCTGGCACATAGTAAATACTTAAATATTTGTTGATTAATTCATTGATTCTATTGGCATTTCCTCCACACATAAGTCATGACATAGTCTAGCTTGATATGCCATGCAATTTAATTGTGTAGTTAGATCAGCCTCGAGTACTATTTCATATAAAAATGTCCAGCGAAGATGGTGTGACATAACCTGAAATTCGTAGTGGCAGATTTGTTCAAAGAACCATTGAACAATATTGGTTTTCCCAGGTTTGTAAACAAGTGTTTAGGCACAAGTATTAAGCAGAAGGTTCCAGCACCATGTTATTAGGAAATGACATAATTACTGGCATAGACTTTTTATGGGAAAAGATCCTCATAAGAGATTTGGGATTAAAACAAATTATAAAAGCATGACCATAGAGGTAAAGCTTTTTGACTCCTTAAGTGACACAAGCTTCTTTTTGAATTTATGTGTGATTCTCCTCTATAGAAATGTCAACACTGGAAGACAATGCATTAGTGGCAAAAAGTAGGGCCTTTACACTGTGCTATTCCCTCCCTCCAGGTTCTTTGAATAAAAAAAAATGCTCTACTTACTATTCTCTGTAGATATCATTTGATTTCCTGCCTCCTGGTCATTACATAAGCTATTCTCAATGCTTGGAATTCTCTTCCTCCTCATAACTGCAAATGAGAATTTCTTATTCTCTTGAAAGCTTGACTTAAGTGTTATCTACTATATGAGGCCCTTCCTTTCCCTCCTTTCATGGTTTTTTGTGTTCTCTCCTGCTTTCTGAAAGGAAAATAAAGGAAGGTTTCAAGGAGAATAGTCTTGGAAGAGAGGTGGGCTATAAATGATAATACAGTTTCTTCTCACTCACACAAGAGAAACACAATGAATTGAGGACATTTTGAGAATAAATTCTACTTTGTTCAGTCCTCATCTTAGGACCTTTCAGCAATGAAGAGTAAAAGTAAGTTCTTTTACCAGCACCATGACTCTTTCTGTCCCTTCCCCAAAGGATGGTTTGGCATGTTAGAGAAAGAATATGTTAAATAATGCCCCTTAGACTATAGAGTGCTATGAAGATGCTTAACTTATGCCCTGAGCAATGTATCACTGATACTTCCAAGGAAGGGATAGCTTAGTCTTTTCAGGAAGCACCTGGACATTTTATAGCCTTCAGTTGGACTTTCAAGTTTGGTTTTCTCATCTATTAAATGAGAGACTTGGACTATCTTGACCTCAAATGATCATTTCTCTCTTGACTCCACTCTTTGATTCCCAGGATTTTTCTGCCTTGACACTAATAGCCTTCTTATTCTGATGCCTCTGGCCCAATGTGTCTTCTGATCAGTGAGTTCGTGTCTGACACCACTATTTTAAGACAATCCCAGGCCATCCATGCTCATTTTTCTCTTTCCTCTGCTGCTAGCTCTCAGAGCTTTTCTATCTTCTGTCTACACAGCTCCCTTTTAGGTGTTGTCTCCCCCTTAGAATATAAGCTCATAAGGGTACGGATTGTCTTTCTTTGCTTGTATTTGCATCTCCAGCATTAATACTATGGTGGGCACATTGTAAGATCTTAATAAATGCTTTCATTATTTTATCCATCAACCTATCCATCTATCCATCCATCCATCCAACCATCTATGCATCTATCTGTCCTTATATGCCTAAAATTATGTTTTCTGATATAATAATGCTAGGTTAAATGGGACTTGTAAGGAATTTAAGTACTTTGGATACTGTGGTAGTCGATGTGGTAGATTGGTTGAGTTCAGCAGGTATGTGCACAGAACACTGTGCACAAGGCAACTATCTTAACTGGTCAGGCTGACCACAAGGGCTACCAACATGAAGAAGAGAGAACTAAAAACTGTATACCTCCATTTCAAGAAATATGGCAGACTAGGGAATTTTTGTAGTGACTAGCATACAGTGTACAATATTTGTCTTTTTGTTTTTTCTGCTTGTCTTTCTGTCATCTGTTAATACAATAGCCATCTAAGTTTAAAATGTAAGATGGTCTCTCTTCTGGAAGATGAAGTCAAGGGGTTCTAGGAGCATCCTCTTCATAACTCCAGATTGGTAGAGAGAATGAAGTGTTAAAGGGGAAGAAAATTTCCAGGATTTAAAAAAAAACAAACCTGAAAAAAGTATCTAAAAAGGCAGAAAGGAATCGTAAATATTACATCAGGGGTTAAACAACAGAAGTTAGTGACAAAGCATAAAAGTATATAAGTGAACACTTGAAATTAAATAATAAGTTTGAAGCCCTTTCCATAGAGGGGGAGAAAAAGAAAAGGGGAAAAAAAGGAGAGTCTATCTTCGTGGCCATTAAGTGTAGCATGGTAGTCATAGGGGGCTTCAATTATCTGGACATCTGATGATCTCTCTCTGTCAAAGACAGAGCTGCCATTAAATTTTTGGTTTGCCATAGTGACAATTATCCTTCAAAAAGCACAGGAAATAAGGGGGAAGGAGTGGACTTTTATTCTAGACCTGATTCTCTCCATTAAGGAAGTACTGAGTAATGCAGCAGAGATGATAACATCTTTGGCAATGGCCAACGTTGTCCTCTTCAACACCTTTCCCTCTCCACTACTCCCCTCTCCCACCCCAGGGCTCCTCTCCTTTCATGGGGCATAATTTTATAATGGTAGATTTTCCTTAATGTTTTACATCTCCTGCTCTCATCCATCCCTACCCTTTCCCTCCATGTTCTTAGTGCAGACTCACTAAGAGGAGGTCTATATTGGGAAATGACAATGATGTAAAGCAAAAGGCATTACTAATACTTTTATTTTATTTAAAGAATGGGTCATATTAGACTAATATCATTTCTTATATTAAGAAGTTAGGAGACTGACAGATCAAGGGAATTTAGTAGATAAAGTTTAGCAAGACATCATTGAAATACTGAAAAGTTCATAGATAAACTAGAAAGCTGTTATTAGGGAATAATATAGTGAGATGGATTTGAAACTGATGGACCAGACCCAAAGACTAGTCATTAACAGCTAGATGTCAACTGGAAGGAGATCCCCTGTGGAGTGCCTCTGGGGTATGACCTGGCCCTCTGGTTTTTAACATTTTTATCAGGTACTCTATTGAGAACAGTGATGATATTAGCAATTTTGCATCTCAGAGGGATGGCGAATATTCTGTACATCAGAGACAGAAACCCCCCCCCCAAAAAAAAATTCCAAAAGGTAATAATGACGACTAAACCTGTTTAGAACAAATTTTAAGAAGGATCAATGTAATGAAGCCTTACTTATAGGCTAAGAATGAAGAGCCTCCAAAGTACAAGATAGCTTTTACCTGGGAAGATATAAAATCATCTGAAAATGATAAAGGGGGTTTGGAGCATTTTAAGTGAAATAAGAGTCAATAATGAGACAGGGTCACACAGCTGGGAAATGTTTGAGGTCAGATTTGACCCCAGGACGTCTCATCTCTAGATCTGGCTCTCAATCCACTAAGCAATCTAACTGCCCCCTACATTATTTTTTAAAGTATATTTTCTAAGATAATACAGTAAGAATATTGGGTACAAAGCATCCTTTTAAAAGTCTGTGACACACTTTCCCTACAGGTACATGGCATAGTATTTTGCTGGTCTCTTTATATGAATCTGATACTAATTCATTTTTAAACTGCATTGTAAGACCCCAAATATATAAAGTACATCTCGGTACTCTGCCTTGGTCAGACTGTAACTGGAGCATTAGGTTCAATTCTGGGAACTGTTTTGGAAGGATATGGAGGAGCAAGTGCATCCAGAAGAGGGCAGTCAGGATGAGAAAAGGATCTCAAGAGTATGTCTTCTAAGAATTTGTTGAAGGAATTATGAATGTTTAATCTGGAAAGGAGAAAATTTAGGGGAATTGCAATGACTCTCATTTATTAGAAAGACTGTCATGTAGAAGATTATTAGACTAGTTCTTGGTCTCATTGGGCAGAATGTGGCTTAATGGAAGACAGTAACTAGAGCAGCCGATATAGACTTGATGTAAAGAAAAACATTCCTGACAATTAGAGGTTTTTCCTTACTAGAAGTCTTTCAGGAGGACTTCTATGAAGAAGAAAGAGTTGTGTGAAGAGAATAAGAATTTCTATAGTACCTACTATGAGCCAGGCATTGTGCTTTAAAAAATATTATCTCCTTTAATACTTATAATTCCTATCTTATGGTTGAAGAAGCTGAATAAAATAGAACTTGTCCAGGGTCAAATAGCGAGTAAGCACTTGTTGGAGGGCATTGTAGAGGGGTCTATTATTAGGATATAAGTTGAAATGAATGATCTTTGAGACTCTTTCCATTTATGAAGTACTCTGATTCTGTTGGCATAACATGAAATTAAAAAAAAAAAGATATTCCCTATCTTAAAGGAGAGTATGATCACTTCTAAAAAGGGAGGACAGGAAAATGGAGAAAGTATACTTATAATAGTATTATTCAAATTATATTATTAGAAAATCCAACATAAAAGTGTGATATGATGACTATTTACCAAGGTTCTCCTACCCCTCATCCAGTATGGGTTAGGTGCTTTTCTTCCCCCTGAAAGGTGACAAAGTTGTCCCTTGGAGTTGGTTGGTCCAGAGTGTCAAGGCTTAATCTGTGCCTCCTTTGACCTAGCTCCCTAATAGCCTCTGGTGGTATGGACATGACTTTCTGGTCACAGAATGGTGTATAAAAGACTATCACTTAGAGTTGGGGTCTTTAGACTCGGCAGATATCTCCAGGCCATGCCAGTCACCATTCCCTGCCTCACCACATTTCTATAGGAGAAGAGATTGGGCATGCTCACCAAATCTAAGCCTTGAAAGAAAATGAGGATCAATATAAAGAGTTCAATTTGATAATCAATTATTAAGTGCCTCCTGTGTAATCAGCTCTCTAGTAGGTGTTGGAGAAGTACAAAGTTGATTCTTGTATTCACTACAATGGACCGTGTTAAATCCATCTATGTCTTATTTTCCTTTGCAACTTTTATTCATGTCCTCCTATAATTCTACAAGGAGCTCATTTATTGTTCTTTGTCCCTTGCTGAACTTATGTCACTACAAACTTTGCTGATAACAATGAAATATATAGTCTGTCCACTGGTAATTCTCACCAACATTTCTTGACTGGCATCTTTTTTTTTAGCTTTCTAATATTATTATTTATGCCACTTCTGTATCAGGGACGGTGATGTTATAATCCAAATAGTATGAATATTCTCTTTGATGGAGGAGAAGAGTATTTTGGACATAGTGACAGATCTTTCCCAATCTTTTGCCTATTTTTTTCCTCCAAGTTTCATCTTTAATACTCTTTGGATCTCTCGCCAAGCATTCTGTATACTTGTTTCCTCCCCTGTTGTTTCTTCCTGTTTTATGATTTGATAAATATAGCTTATAACTTTCTGCCACCATCCTTTAAATGCATCATATCATAAATTATATATACATATAATTCATACACGTCACAAGTCATCATGCATGCTATTAGGATTTCTGTTAATTAGTTTGTTTTTTTTTATTTTAAACTCTTACCTTCTGTCTTAGTATCAATTCTAAGGTAAAAGAGCAGCAAGGGCTCTGCAATTAGGACCAAGGGACTTGCCCAAGCTAGGAAGTATCTCAGGCCAGATTTAACTCTGGCCCTTCCACCTCCAGGCCTGGCCCTCTATCTGCGGTGCTGCCTATAGCCTCTATATGTATATTTACACAACAAGTCTTCCAAATCATTAAAATACTTGATCTTGCTTCTTAACACATCCCAGTATGGGGGTGGAAAGAAAGAATTTCCGGGTGCTTCCTCTCTTGGGGAGGGGTCGAGGTAGTGACCAAGAGCAGACTTCTGTATTTCGAAAGTTCTGGAATACTTGTTTTCAGACTATTGGTCTCTATTCAATCACACTGACAAACAAACAGAGTTTCCCCTTGTCTCCTCCTCTCCTTCCCCTCCCCTTTCCACCACACACACACAAATCCTGCGCATCTTCAAGATGTTATGTAATTTGAACCAAAGTGTATCTACATGTGGCACTCATTCAAAATTACACAGAGTATTTTCCTTCTTCAATTTGGAATGTATCTTAGATTTATAAGGCACGGGGAAAGGAAATATATACAAAAAAGACTGGAGAAAGCAATGAGCAAAATAAATGAAGCTAAGTAAGCAACTGGAAAAAAAAATCAGGGGTCTGGTCTTTTTTCCCCCTTGACATGAATTATTTAATTAATGTGAGTTACATACTTACATACATACATACATATAAGAAACCCCTAACAGAAAGGCAGAAGTATAGTTTTAAGACTAACTAGTCTAAACATTTAAGGGATGTGGTAAACTTTAAAATGTTCTTCAGGCATCTTTCATTTGTGTGAGACTAAGCTAGCAGTCACAAGATATAAAATCTCTAACTTTTGAAACATCACAGGGCTCATATTTTTTTTTTTAATCCTGAAGTCAGTTTAAGAGAGCCACTTGACCATAGAAGATTAAAAACATCTTCCATTCCCACCCAACTCTCAAACCATTTTTTTGCCTCTTGATTATTTTTCCTTCCACAGAATCATTGGACTGGGAGAAATGTTTTAGGCAAGACTACACCTGAACCATGAGTGTCTATCCGATTCTCAGAGAGCATATTAAAATATTACTTATCTCAAGTATGTTCTTTATAGACACTGGAAGGAGGACCTTGAGAAATGTCTCAGAAGTGAACAACCTAATAGCCTATGTATTTATAGTTACATATTAATTACCTTTTAGAGCTTGCCATATTAATCTAGTGCTTTATATGGCCATTATACCTGGATAGACATTTATCATCCTTTTGACAATATCTTTTCATTTATTGTACAATATATTATACAACAACTGGATTAGTAAAAACAATTAGTTCATGAAAACACTCATCCCTTATTTAGAATAGTTATCATTTAAATAGGCTAGCATTCCAAATTCTTTTATCTTTTCAAAGTCCTTTTTGTTTCGCTCTTCTTTACCATCTTGATCTTTATGCTGAGGATATTGAAATGAAATATAATAATCCAATGAAGACCTAACTGATAGTTAATGTAATATGGTGTAGAAGAAGAACTCTGAACTAGGAGTCATGAAATCTGAGTTCTGGTTCCATCTTTGCCACTGGCTAGTTATAATATTTGGGGTAAAATGCTTAATCCCTCTGGGCATCCGTTTCCTAAACTATAGAATAAAGATGGGCTTAAAGTTCCTTTTAGTGGGAAAGTCTCATGATTCTTTGATTCTACATAGCTTGCTCTTCTGTCATACTCTTCTTTAATCATTATAAAGACATATTCAGTTTCTTTCAAAGGCCCACTATGGTCCACAGATAGCTTCCATCATACTTGCAAGCCATAATTTCTCCCATAATTTGATTAATTTCTCTCTCCTCAAAAAGTACATTATAGATATGATTTTATTTTTTTGTCTTTTAATTCAACTCTACTATTGACAGATAGGTTCTGCTGGACTTTATGCTTTTTATTATGCTATATTGCTATTTCAGGATATTTGTTATATACATCCTCATTGAAACACACAAAATGTTACCATCTCCAGTTTTAAGTTTTCCATTTTATAGATGTGAGAATCAAAGCTGAGCCCATTAAGGGAATGCTTGCCAACTCATACTAAGGGGAAATAACTACTAGTAATTTTTGACTTAAGATATTCATTATATTTCTTAGTTTTCGAGACTGATTTAAAATAATTACTTGTGACTTGATCAAACTCAGCAGCAATGTTACACAAAACTCTTACATGCTACCATATTGAAACAGTGCTATACTTGGCAAAATCCCAGTTTACATTCCTGAACCAAACACAGGAAGATCTTCTATGTTATTCCCCACTTAAAAACTTTACCAACATCATGTCCTAAGGAACTTTTGTTTATTAATCTAGGCAAACACGGTAGTATTGTTTTCCTTGAATTTTTATTGTGATCTCTTCCTCCTCCTCTGAATGTCTATATCAGTTTGTTTATCTCCCATATGGCCCTCACCAGAGATTGCCTTATAATTTCTGCCATGTATCTTCCCTATAACTCTGTCCTTCTCTATAACTCTAAACTCTTTGAGAATGAGAACCATCTTTATATCCCTCTACCAGTTTTATTATAGTACAGAGGGACAGTTCAAAGACACAGGATTTAAAATCAAAAGGTGTGGGTTTGAGTCCTGTCTAGTTGCATAGCTATGTGCTTATATATAACTTAATCTCTTTAAGATTCAGTTCCCTTATCTGTCAATGGGTATAATAATCCCTGTACAACTTACTTCAAATATTTCTTTTTTTAAAAAAAAATATTACCTGTGAAAACTTGGCTAATCTCAGCAATGCAATGATCTGGAACAATCCTGAAATACTTATCTGGGGAAATGCTATCCACCTCCAGAGAAAGAACTATTGGAGTCGTCTTTCACATCAGTGTATTTATGGTTTTATTTTGGGGTTGTGATTATATTTGACTTTGCTCTTACAATAATAACCAATGTGGAAGTGTGTTTTGTATGACAATAAAAATAAAATTTAAAAAAAAAAGGAGAAAGCAACTTGGGATAGGAGACATTCTTTGGATACAGGAGAGGGATAGAGTATGGATACTGGAACCATGGGACAAAAGATACAGAGTTTGGATGCTCAAAGGAGATACTACAAGCAGCATAGGAGCAAGGCCAGTTTGCTTCCCACTGTAGTGGACTCTAGAAATGTAAAGCGTAATTTATTATTAATGATTGAGCCTAGAGAGGAAGGGTCCACAGAGGCAGTGCCTCCATTTACGACCCTTCCCAATTTCTCACTGGCTGAGATGAGGAAGAACAAGATGCAACCTAGACAGTTAATAATGGAACGAGGGCTAAAATCTAAAGACACTTAATTCAACACAATCTTGCAATTTGGCAATGGAAAGACCGGAACTGCCATGATGATATAGTTGAAAATGGAAAGAGAGGTTTCCCGATTGGAGTAGGAAACCCTGAAATATGGTTCAGGATGGGAGAGGGAATGGTTAAATATATAGAGACGAGAGGGGACACGGGGGAGTTGATAGCAGGGGTGTCAAACTCAAAAAGGAATTCCTGTAGCTTCACATAAATTTAGAAAAACCGCAATTTGAAATTATCTGTGTTGCACTGTATTTTTATTTAGTTAAATATTTCCCAGTTGTGTTTTTATATGGCTCTGCTGTACTTGGGAGTTTTGTCTGTGGGTCTGTGGGTTTCTCTAAAGACATACAATAACTGCCATCAAACAGATATTGGGGCCCCTAAACCATACATAAGGATCCCTTTGGACGTGTATTGAGTTAGAAAATCACATTAACATTTTCTGTGTTTTATTATTTATTTTGTTAAATATATCCCAATTATATTTTAATCTGAAAAAAAAAATCAGTACTGTATGTTGTTTCTAAAGCAGAAGAATGAGTGGTAAGGGGTAGGCAATGGGGATTAAGTGCTTTGCCCAGGGTTGCACAGCTCAGAAGTCTCTGAGGCCAGATTTCCTCTCTCTAGGCCTGCCTATCCTCAATTGAGCCACTCAGCTGCCCCCTACTTCATATATTTCTTTTTTTTTTTTAAACCTTTACCTTCTGTCTTAGAATCAATACTGTGTATTTTTTCCAAGGCAGAAGAGTGGTAAGGGCTAGGCAATGGGGTTAAGTGACTTGCCCAGGGTCACACAGCTAGGAAGTGTCTGAGGTCACATTTGAACCCAGAACCTCCCATCTCTGGGTCTGGCTCTCAATCCAATTACTCACCCAGCTGCCCCCTCCCTCATATATTTCTAAGGAAAGGATTTAAAAATCATAACGTATTATGTGAATTATTACATTTATTAAAATTATTACATTATTACATATGGTGAATATTTTCAAATTTAATTTGGAACTATGATTTCATGGGTCTGGGCAATTCTTAATTAGGAAATCCTGTCCAGTAATATGGATCTGCAATCTGAATCTGTGTAGCTTCTAAAATCATAGATTTAAAGTTGGAAAGGGTCTTAGAAATCACCTCATCAACCTTTGCCCACCCCCACTTTAAATATAAGGAAATTAGGGTCCAGAAATGTTAAACAACTTGACCCATGTCATATGGGTTGTATGTGCCAGAGTTGAGTTTAAACCATGTTTTCTGACTACATTTAGCCTCCTTTCCCCATATCACTCACTACTGCAACTCTGCTTGTTGAATTAATGAAAGAAATTAACTGAAAATGAATGACTCTTCTGGAACTCGGAAACTTAAAAGCCCATAATTGAAATTCGTCCCTTTTCACCTCCTTATAGTCAAGTCAGAGAGTTGTTTGGGGGCACTTAGAAGTCAAGTAATTTGCCCATGCTTATACAGCTAATATGATTTAGAGGTAGGACTTGAACTCTGGTCTTCCTGACTCCAGGCCAGACCTCTGTCTGCTCTAGACCATGGTACCTTTCTACTTCTTGAATTAATGAGAACAAATTAAAAGAAAATTAATGACTCTTCCAGACCACAGAAATTTGTAAGCTGATAAATGACAGAAATTCATCCAACTGTACCTCCTAATATTTTGCGAATGTTTTCACATGATTCCAAAACCCCACCTTCATCTTGCCTGTATTTAGAAGGATGGGATGAATACAGCTGTGACAAAACGAGGCAATGAAAACGTTCATCCTTTCTCTGATCTTTCAGAGCAACATGGAAATCTCTGGCTGTTCTCCATAAAACAAACCCGCTTTATCCTATGGAGTCACCTGGGGGGGGGGTGGCAAGGAATGAAAGTCATTTAGAGATATTACGATTGGAGATAAGATCTGAGATCACGAGATAACAAAAATCTTCAGAGTTCTACTTTTGTAACTTATCCTAGCCAGGAAGAACTTAAAAGCTAAAACCAAACACCCTGGTTGTGTAATAATACGCACAATATGGGAATCAGCAACTTCTCTACAAAATCTTAAAATCTCAAAAACTTTTCAGAAAAATTCAACATCAGAGAAGATGAAACTGGAACCCACTGAAAAATTATCTTCCAAGATAGTTTAACCTTCCCTGTTCCCTAAAGGAGGAAGGGAAACAAGAGACATAGTTTATTTTGACAGCTATCTCATTGGCAGTTAGGAAAGTACAATCACTTTTATTTGGGGTGTGTTTCTTTAAAGTTGACTATCTGGATAAGAAACCTGAAAGAAAGTGTAGGGAGTTGGACTAGAAGTTTTCTACTGATTCTGGGATTTGGTGAGACTCAATTAAAAGTTCTTACCATACATTTTCCACGTTCTGGTCTCTTCACCCCCTCTTCCAACTATTTGAAAATATAATACACGTATCAGACCTTAGCAAGAAAGAACTGCCTTCCATACATGTGGCTGCTCCTCTGGGTTTTGGCCCCTTTCCATCAGATCCATGTTCTTCATTAGGAAAATGGGGGAAAGAGGCATTATAGCCTAACCTTTCGGGTTAAAGACACTTAGAGGGTGGTTTGCTTATTGAAATCACTGAGGAACTTATCCACAGGAAATGAAAGACAGCATACAGGTAAAGTTCATTTAGTGGGAACCTTAGCAAAGGGGGCAGCTGACATCCCTGGGGCAGGTGAGAAAGAAAGACCCATTATTGGTCACATAGATTCCCTCTTCTATCGGGCTCTCAGTTTCCCCATATTTGAGACATGGGTCACTGGAGCTTATTTTTCACTCGTGGGAGGATTTCAAATCGCTCATCTCCACTGAGCAGAGTTTCCAGCTCAAGTTTTTACATTATAAAAGTTTCTAAAAACAAATTGGCTTGCGGAGGGGTAGTGATGGAAGAGCAGTCTGCTTCTCCAGTCTCTCTTTAAGGAAGAACCCTTTCCTGAAAAGCCATCCCTTTCCCTTTCAGGCATGGGACATTTTCTGCCTCCTTCTTCTCCTGCGCCCCGCCCGTCCCCCACCCGGGAAACACAACAGAGCCCAAAGAATGAATTTGTGAGGATCGCCTCGTGCCACCCTCCTTCCCCGCACCCCAGGGGCGCGGGATCCTAGTCCCCTCTCTCAGCCTTTCCCCAAGTCCCCACCTCATAAAGAGAATTAATTGCCTCCTGCCACTTGCAGAACCCGCACTGCCCTGAAACGCCCCAACTTCCTCCTAACGTGGGGGTGGAGGCGGGGTGGAGAAGGGATGCTGGGGAGTGGGAGCTCGAACCCCAACAGCTGTCGGGAGGAAGAAATACGGGCCTACCTTAAAACTTTCCAGTCTTTCAGAGGATCCAAGTCAGAGATTATGGAAACCATTGTCAAAAGGCAGCCGCGAAGACAAAACCCCACGGGGGGGGGGGGGG
>NC_058134.1:173769531-173808314 GCF_016433145.1 Gracilinanus agilis
GAAAGAGAGATTGAAACAGAGACAGGGACAGAGACAGAGACATACACAAAGAGAGAGAGAGACACACATACACACAGAGAGACACAGAGACAGACAGACAGAGGGGGGAGAGAGAGAGAGAGAGAGAGAGAGAGAGAGAGAGAGAGAGAGAGAGAGAGAGAGAGAGAGAGGAGAGAGAGCACACTGGTAGTTTGGCAATAGGAATAAGAAGCAAAAAGTTTTTACATATTGAGAAATTATTTCAAAAAGGGAAAAATTCAGTTGAGTCATATAAGTGGGTTGTGTGATATGAAATTTGTTTTTTTACAAGACATCTTTATGGTCCATTCTGAAGTCATCCTCTATGCCTTTGGTCCAAGAGTATACTGGACCCAGGCCTACTGGTGACTAATTGTTAAATGTAAAAAATTAAATGTATAAGTATTTATACCTGAGAAATGGGAAAATGCTGACAATTAGGGATTGACTTGTTATTTTATTGATGGTCTAGAGCAGTGATTCCCAAAGTGGACACCACCACCCCCTTGTGGGTGCTACAGAAATACAGGGAAGTGGTGATGGCCACATGTGCATTTGGGGGTGGTGAATAACTGTAAGGGGTGGTGATAGTATGTGACAGGGGGTGCTAAGCAATATTTTTTCTGGAAAGGAGGTGGTAGGCCAAAAATGTTTGGGAACCACTGGTCTAGACCAAAGAAAATGATGTGGGAAAATGTTAATAATGAAGATTAAACTTAAATATGTGATAATGTTTTTTTCTCCCAGAGCGTGGGTTGTTAAATTTTGACCAGCACACTCTTTCCATTTCATTCCATCACCTCATGAGTCCCTCAGAAACCTGACCCAGGGATCATTTTCTTTTCTGTTCATCTTCAATCTCCTACTATTTATTGGTTCATTTCCTGCTTCCTACAAGCAGGCTCAGGTTTCCTTTATCCTGAAAACAAAACAAAACAAAAAAATCCTTTTCTTGACCCTACCATCGACTTAGCTATTATTTTTTCCCCTATCATGGCTAAGCTCAGTTTAAAGAACAGTAAAGATCCGTTTACACTCTCCCTCCACATCTTCAGTGCTGATTTACTCTACTGAAGCTATTTTCTGAAAGGTCACTGAGGATGTATTAGTTGCCATAATATGAAGACTTCTCAATTCTCATCCTCCTTCGTGCTCCTTCCGTAAAAGGCACTGTTTAGCATCCTTTATCTTAGATCTTCTCTCTTGCCTTTTATTTTGTCACTTTTTTCTTCCTACCTAATTATTCCTTTTTCTTATTGGGTTCTTTCTTCCCCTATTATAGCTCAGAGAATTCACTCTTTATTCCCACTCCTTTTTATCAGTTTTCCTAACAGTTATTACTTTTATGAAAATGACTGCCAAATCAATGTATCGACCCTTAGGTAAGTTCTTAACCTAATGGGTCTATACATTTTAGAAATATATTTTAAAATCTATTTGAATAGATGTTTTTTGCGATATAATTTTGTATGTATATGTAATGTACATACAATGTAAATAAAATGTAATACAATTTTGTAATCTAATGCATTTTATTTTATGCATTTAAATATTATTTTGATACGGGATCCATGGCTTTCACCAGATTGCCAAAAGGGACCAAGACCCAGAAAATGTTTAGGGTCCATATTGTCTGGAGCTCTAGACTTTCATTTCAAACTTTCTGCTGATAAGGCATCAGTGTGAAGAGAGAAATAAAGGGAATACACATTTATATAACGCCAACTATGCTCTAGGCCCTGTCCTAAACACTTTGACAAATATTATCCCGATTAATTCTCACAACATTGTAAGGGAAGTGTGGCTATTAACCCCATTTTACAGTTGAGACAAGCAGAAGCTAAATGACTTGCCCAAGGGCATACAACTAGGAAGAGTCTAAGGTTGGAATTGAACTCAGGAAACTCTCTCCCCTGTGCCACCAGCTGCATAGTCAAGTTTAAAGAGCACTGGCCCTGTGGGCAAATGCTACCTCCATGATTACAATGTCTGTGACCTTCGGAAAGTCACCACCTTCTTAGCTTTCTTTTCCTCATCTCTTAATAAAAAGGAGAGGGGTCCAGAAAGGTGGCTAAGTGGATAGAACACCAGGCCCAGAGATGAGAGGTCCTGAGTTCAAATTTGACCTCAGTCACTTCCTAGTGGTGTGACCTTGAGCAAGTCACCTAACTATTACCTTTTCTACTCTTCTGTCTTGGAACTGACACTTACTAGAGATTCCAAGATAGAAGAGAAGGATGTGTGTCTGGTGGGGGCATGAGTCTAGAGGGTGACTCAGTTCTAAATCCTATACCCGCCACTCATAAGCATCCTATGAATGCCCTTCAAACTCACAATATCTTCAGTGGCACTTAATTCCTTATCCTGAAACATTTCCTTCCTCTAACCTGCCTTTTAAACCTTTAATGGTACCATGATTCTGCCAGACATTTAGTCTCAAAACCTGGTGTTATCCTTGATTAATTCTCTTCCTTCTACCCTCAATCTGACCCATTGTCAAACGTTCTCCCCAGGCTCTCCCCAAGATCATTCTTGGCTCACTATGCCTCTAGGAGAGAGCCTCCAACCCTCATCTGGTGGTTCAGATCCTCCACAACCTGATTCCAATCTGCCTTTGCAGCCTGGCTTCAAGTACAGGGAAAGCCAAAGGGATACCCATTGTCCTCAATGCCTGGGCAATATTATCCTGCCAAATTTTTATCTTCCTCTAAGGTTGGGCTGGGCTCCCTCCCTACTGCCTCCACCTCGCCTCAGATGAAAACATATTCTTCTTTTTTTAAAAAAGATCTTTTGAGAGTGTTTATCCAGATGGAGTCTGTTTCTGCATCACTTTCTGCTTTGTAGAGATTGGTACCTTGTGTTTGGATTCAAAATCTCTCTAGCACTGGCATGATGATGATAAGAATAATAAATTCTTTATATAGTAAAACAGATTTTTATTAAATGTTTATATAGCATCTATTTTAATATAATTCAATCAAATTTATGTGTATTTTTATAATTCATATATAAGTACATAATAGATAATTATTCTGTAATTTAATGATTATATGATTATATAGCTCTTTAAGATCTGATCAACAACAACCCTGTGAAGTAGGCGCTCATCTCCTCATTTTGCAGATGCATAAACTGAAATGGAAAGAAGTAAAGTGACTTTCCCAGGGTCCCATGGCTTGGGCTGACTGTCTGGGGCAGTTTTGAAGCTTATTCTCTAGGCCACTTCCTCAATCCATGACCCTGGGCAAATCCATCACCCTTTCTGGGTTTCAGATAAATTTCCAAGATCAAATGCAGACTAATAACAAGCACAGAGAGATTACAATTTTGGCAGATCTGGGTATATGTAATTTTGCTTTTCAAAGACTGTAAGATCTTCCAAGCTGGGGGCTGTGATATTTTTCATCCATCAATCAGCAAGTGGATTAAATGCCTACTATGGCCTAAGCCAGCAATGGCAAACCTTTTAGAGATGGAATACCTGGCCCAACCCCCACCGTACTACCTGGACAGAATGCCATGCCTGGAGTGGCACACCCCAGCCTCCCTCCCCCTATACAGGGGAGGGAGGAAGCACTCCCATTGGGCTATTGGGCAGAGGGGCGGGGATGTGAAAAAAATGTCATCAGACACAGTGAAGGGGGGAGGGGAGCAGCTCCACCTGAGTCCCTCTACCTAAGGAACTCCTACAGGAAGAACACTCTGTGTGCCATCTTGGGTACCTGTGCTATAGGTTTGCCATCACTGATCTAAGCCCTGCGGTTACAAATAGAAAGAATGAAATAATTATCATTGAGGGGAATATGGAGAAGTATATATACATACATATTCATATAAGTATACACAAAATAAATGTCAAGATAATAAACAAAGAGCACTTAGATAGAAGGGCAGCGAGGTGACACAGTGGATGGAGTGTGGATCTGATGTTGTAACGTCTCATCTTCCTAAATTCAAATCTAGAGTCAGACACTTACTAGCCATGTGACCCTGGGCAAGTCACAGAACCCTGCTTGCCTCAGTTTTTGCCTCTGTAAAATGAGCTAGAAAAGGAAATGACAAACCATTTTAGTATCTTTGCCAAGAAAACCTCAGATGGGGTCACAGAGTCAGGTGTGACTGAAATGACTGAACAACAATTATCTGGTTTGTCCATAATCATCCGTGTGTTGCCTCTTGGATCAGACTGTGAGCTCCTTGACAACAGGAACTGTCTTTTACCTTTTATTGCCTTCCTAGGGCCTTCACCCTATAGGCAGTGAATAAATGCTTAATGACGGATTGGAACCCTGAGTGTATGAAGTGGAGCCAACCCCTAGGTGGGAAGGCCTGAGTCTACTGCCCAAGAAGCAGGCGAGCCAGCATCAGCAGCAGCATTGTCCTGAGGTGATGCTTTCTGCGAACATGAAGATGCATGAGACATTTAAGTTAGTCAGTGAGGTTTTTCTTCCTCCATGGGAAAGTTTGGGGCTCTCGGTTTCTAACCTTTTTATTTTCCTTTCCTTTTTTTTTTGCTTATGTTATAAAAATTCAAGAAAGAAATAAAAGAATTATTGAGGAATAATGGATTTGTCTGGAGTGGGCTGAAAAGCATTTCTTCCTCTTCTTCAGTCCCTGAGGCTTCATTGTTCTCCTACCTTCAGACACCATAGAAATCAGCGGCCTTTCTGCGGAAGGCCACTGAAGTCATGTTAATATTGTGTTTCTGGGTAGTACAGGATGAACACATTAGACACTTTAAAACTGAATGGGTTCAGACCTGTTAACCCCTCAGCTTTTAGACAGTGATAATCTGCTAACTTTCTGGCTTTCATTTGCTAACTTCCTTGATCAGTTCTCTTTGAAGTGACTGGATATAACCTGGTGGTGACATTTTGCAAATCAACATGTCTGTGATGAGGTGGACAGTAAAGGCCAAATACTTTAGTATCCCAGAGGAAGGTGACCAAACAACAGCAGATTGGCCTTCAATGCAAAGATGCCTGATGATGAAAAAAGCAACACAGAAGGAAGCCTGAAGAAATATGGATTTCTATCGCTCTGCTCATCTTCCTTCTCAAATGAGACTATCTAGAAGATTTAGTTTAGTTTATAACATGCAGGAGATGGGGAAAGGAGCCCTGACTTTATATCTAATTCAAAGTTTGTCTCTAATAGTGTAGATTTGAAACAACTCCTCACATTCCCACCCACCCACTCCCTGGGAGCCAATAGCTGAGATTCCTGGGTTATTCTTGCTAGGCTGTCAGAAGGCCCTTTGAAAAGCAAGGCCCCAGGAATCTTGCCTCTTCCTCCACTCCCTTATGGCAGCACTAATCCTTTTCTGGCCCTGTTTCAGCTGTGATTTTCATTCCCCCTTTAAAATCTTATCCACCCTTCTAAATTGTAGCGCTGTCTATGTGAGGTAATTTTCTAATTGAGGTTTCAAATGTAGTGGTAGAATCTAATGATGGCACAATTTGGGCAGTTTACCTGCCAAAGTCTCTTTTACTATTCAAAACATTAGGACCACATCCCACATCTGTTCAGACAGGAATTGCTTTGGAAACAGACAAGCAAAGACTAAGGTTTAGCCAATGCTGTTATGTTGTCCCAAATCGACAGATTCAGGCCCTCCTTTACCAAAAAAAAAAAAAAAAAAAAAAAAAAAAAAAAAAAGAAAGAAAGAAAGAAAAATCCAAGCAGGAGACTCCACTGAATGGTAGAGTCACCAAGAACTGGAGAAGCGTGACAAAAAGGCCCTGGCACATTGAGGGTTAAGATAAAATAACTGGCTAAAACTACAAAGTACTCCCTTTATGTAGGAACAAAGAATGCTTTTCATAAAGCTCAAAATAAATTCATTACAGAATCACTGGCTTACTCTTTCCACAGTCTTCACATTTTTTCCCCTCCTGGTGTGTTTTACACTTACAGGGTGATGACTTCATGAGAAACATGCTTGTTGTGACCTACTCTGCCCTGTTTTAAAGCTCATGCTTCATTAAAGGAGGAGAAAAACAGAGATAAAAGTCTAGATTTTTATTTGCTATTCTGTACCTTTGCTCTGCTTCATTGTAATATGCTGTGTGTGCACTTACACACACACACACACACACACACACACACACACAAATGAAATGAGAAAGTGAAAATTGCTCAAATTATTATAATGTTAAAAGAAAGCCCAACAGTTGCATCTTAGCTATTAAGCAGATATTATTGAGCCAGGCAGCAGCGTAATTCATTTACAAAGAGAGGAAGCTGGATATTAACCTTTAAAATGAGAAATGTTTCTTCAGCGTGTGATATCAAACCTTATGGGCTTTTTTTCCCACAAAAGCCCTAGAAAGTGTGACTTCTGATTTACTTGTTGACACCCTGTAAGTGAAACTGCCTGTTTTCTTATAATTATACATGCAAGGGGAAAAAAATCCCCAACCCCAACCCCTGCCAAAAATAATAACAAAAAACCCACCTCGCAAGTCTGAATATTTTTTTTTCAGGAGTTTTTAAAAAATTGGGTTTTTCCCCAATTACATGTAAAAACAGCTTCTAATATTTTTCAAAGAATATTGAGTCTCAGATTCTTTCCCTTCCCCCCCTCACAAGTCTGAATATTTAAATGATATCGAAGCTGGGGGGGACAACCCCCCCAATGTTAAGCCAATCTCCATTAAGAGCAGCTGCTTGTCCTTTGCTTACCCCATTAATCCCAGCCATTTTAGGACGGAGTAGGTATCTTTCGTCATTTAGCTGCAATGCCTTCTCCCAAAGGCCAAAGAGCTTTACCAAGATTATGATTTTGTTCTATGGAATGGTGTGTGTCTGCTTGTTTTTCAGTGTTTCTTTGGAAAAGCATTTCTTTTCTTTTTTTTTTTTTCCTACTTGGTTTAAAAATATCAAAGCCTCTATGGAGAAAAGACAGTGAATAATTTGAGGAGAAAAAAAGAAGAAAAGTTAAATTCACTGTATTTTTCATTTGATCTTTTTGATAACAGAAAACTTCATCTTGCTGCAGCACCTTTCAAATGGAGAGATGAGATCCCTAGAGAAATGTTAATTCCCTGGCACCTCCCTCTTCTTTCTGTGCCCTCTTCTGAATGAGGTTAGGTAGAGCTCTCATTTTCTGACTGTGGGGTTTCCATTCTTTGGGTTGAGGGTCAAGGTACTGAAAAGCTTGCGAAATTTTGTTTCAAAAAAACCAGCAAAGGTCACCAGTTTATAGCTCTTAAAAAAAACACAACTTAGACACTTCAGGGAGTTTTTCCAGATGAATAGCAAAGTGTGATTAAAGACTTAACATCATCTAAAACAAAATTTAAGTGTCCTGGGTGTCCTTGATGTGGTTGCCATAAGCCCATACTCACCATAGTGTATCTATCTTTTCCCCAGAAGGGGTTTAAAGGATCATATGATTTAGAGATAGAAGAGATTTAAGACTCCACCCAGTTCAATTCCTTCATTTTGCAGAAGAAGAAACCTAAACCCAGAGAGGTTAGGTGACTTTTCCAAGGTCAGAAAGGAAGCAAACTGAAGAATAGAGATTCCAGAGCAGATTTTCTGGCTCAGAATTCAGTGGTGCCATAAACCAGCAATTTTTGAGGCCAGAGAACCATTTGAAAATATATATTTTTTTGTAGAACTGGATTCATTTTATATGAAAATCATCCTATTTCTTTATTTGTTTTCTCCATGTTCCTGTGGTAATCTAAGAAGAGTGATATGTAATATAAACAAGCATGTTGCTTCATGAACTTGCTGATTCTCAAGTGGCTCAATTATGCAGATTCTATAATCCCAATTTGACAAGCTAAATTATTGCAAGGTATAGGATTTTAGACGACAGCGTCATAAATATTAACCCTTGCAAGTCTCTATAGCTAAAAAAGCTGTTTAAGGATGAAGAAAAAGGTTTGGGTTTGAGGATGGGTGCTACACAGGATGTAATGCTGAGAGGTTAAAGAACATGATTTTGATTCTTCAGCCATTAAGCATGTTTCTGTTTTGATTCTTTGGAAGTTCTAGAGGAGAAAAATTTCCCCTTTTCGCTACATGGGAAGCTATTGCTTTCCCTTGGCTGCTCAGAGTTTCATAGAAATGTGACTGCCTCAGGCGAGCTAGTTCAAACTTTTCATTTCTTGGCTTTCTTTGCTTTATGGCCACTCCCCAAAAAAGTGATTTGTGTTCATCCATTTCCAGGGCCTGACCCAAGATCACCTTCTCCTTTAACCAAGAAAACAAAAACTAAGTTTTTAGTTAGAAGTTTAATTCAACAGAATTATAAATTTATGATTGGAAGGGAACAAAGAAGCCATACTGTCCTCCTCCCTTATTTTACCAGTGAATCATAGATTTGTAACTGGAAGAGAACAAAGAGGCCAGACTATCATACTCCCTTATTTTACAAGGGAGGAACAGAAGGCTCCCTAAATCGAGGTACTTGCCCCAGGTCGCACATAGAAGGTGTGGCAGGACTGGGATTTGAAACTCAGAGACTCCAAATCTAGCACTCTTTCAACTTTTCCAGGTTGCCTATAGACACATAGGATTCTTTTTGGAATGTTTAAATGCAACTTAACCATTATATGTGCAGCAAAATCATGAGAGAAATAAAAAAATCAAGACTGATTAGATGATTTTCTGTTACTTCCCAAATCTCTATTATATTTGTCAATGCCTTATGATAGAGGTGCTGTAATGTTGTTTTTTTTTTATCATTAGTATTATTAGACACTCAATACAAAATAAACTCTTTGGCTGAGAACAATCACAAAAGATAAGGTAATAATTGTTGGTTATTCCCAGTCTCATTCCTTTGAAATTGGATAAATATATATATTTATATCTTATGTAGCATGACCTAATATATTCTAAAAATAATTGTGTATTTTTCTTATAGCCAATATTTTTATAAATTATATGTTTATATATTAACTTTACTGCTATGTTAAGTTAAATTCATCAAATTTCAAAGGAATGAGGCCAGGAATAACATATATATCTATATATTAATTTCAAAGGAATAAGGCTAGGAAGAATACAGCTAGAAAGATAGATATCCTATTTACTCGGTCATCCATCCACACATATATATGTACAACTATCATACACAATACATACAAATGTACATACCTATATAAAGGGCAATCTCATTTTTCTTAACACATAGCAGATTCCGCATACTGTATTATTGCTAAATCAGCATGTGCCACACTTATTAGACCATTTTATGTATGCAATCAAACTTAATAATATAAATCTTTAAAACTATACATTTTAATGAAATCTTATTCATGTCCTAAATTCTCATCTACTCTACAGAAATGAAAAGCAACATTTCTTTGGCCTAGAGCTAACTTTTTATGACTCCCTTGGTAGTTTCTTTTTTATCTTGATTTTTTTTTAATGTTCAAATCAGTGAGTTTTCTTTTTCCTTGACACATTTTCACATATGTCGCCTTGATCTTTCACATCTTTTCCCCATATGGGAGACTTCCTAGGAAATAAAGGAACTGTGTTTAATTACCTCATGGGGACAATTTAAAGGCAAACCCAGAGATTCTTTGCCTAAGCTGTACCTTTTGGAGGAGTGGGAAGTAATGGTGAAAGTGCAATATGGGACTATATATTTTTTCTTCTCTCGTTTGGTTTTTGGTCCATTTTTCAATTAATCCAATGGAAATTCCTTAATTTGAATTCCACTAATTTGAAATTTGCAATAATTCAGACAAGGATTAAACTTTAGTTCACCTTTGCATTAGCCATGAAGAAAGAGTTGAAGATGTGATCTGACAAACAAGATGGTAGGAGTAAACGTTTCAACCACTTAAGAGAGCAAAAATAGCCATCAGTGTTTCAGATGTACCCATTTACTATAGAGTAAATATAGATTTTTAAAACTCTAGAATCATAGAATTTTAAAGCAGGAACAAATATCAAAAAAGAAGAAACCAAGGCCCAGAGAGGCTGTGTGATTTGTCTGAGGTCACACAACTGGTTAGTGGCAGAATCAGAGCTTGAATCCTGTTCTCTTGACTCTTAGGTAAATGCTTTCCTCCCCACAACTACCCTCGCTCCCAAATCTTTTCATCATAACAGGTTGCTAGAAAACCCTCAGACATGCTTCCTTTGGTTAGCCATTTATACCCCCAAATAAGAAAATGTTGTCATTTCCAAAATATTTTGTACTTCAGATTTTCCCCTCATTCAGACCGACCTTTCCCTTCTATTAGTTCAAATTTATGAGATTTTTTCCCCCATATATTTGTTGTAGTGTATACCATATGTAGCCTAAAACAACTAATGTCTTACAAAACTATCAGAGGTTTTTCTATCCATAAAATACGGTGAATACTTATTGATGTATAATGGACAGGGATTACGGCATGATTTGAAGGAAGTGTGATTTGAGGGCCATTCCTCTAGAATATCTCTGCCTGCCCTGAGACCTGAGATTCTAATGTTAATATTCACAATGATGGTGAGCATTTAAGATAGAGCTTTATGTTTGGCAAAATGCTTACATGTTTTATTTCATTCTATGGTTACAACAACCCTCAAAGCTAGGGGCTATTATTATCTTCATTTTATAGATGAGGAAACTAAGGCAAACAGGTTAAATAACTTGCCCTGGGTCATAGAGCTTGCAAATGTCAGAGGCAGACTTTGAACTCATATCTTTCTGCCTCCAGACCTAGCATTCTATCTACTGGACCACCTCTCCCATTAGATTTGCTTGGGTTAAGCCATTAATCTTGAGGAATTCATTATGTGGGAGGGCTAATAAATTAAATAGGTCTCAATTTTTAACACAATAGCACCAATTTGTTTACCAAACTTCCATCTACTCAAAGATTGCCCCACAATTATATCCCACTCTCTAATCTTCATTTTTGTCCACTCTACTCATTCTTTCCTGGGTGCTTATGAATAAATTCTGATTCTTTTCATTCTTTAAAACAACAAAACAATAGCTAAAAAAATCTACTCTCTGCAGTCTCCCTTGTCTTATAGTCCTTCTCTCTTTCTCATCCATATTCCTAGAATACATCCTCTGTAGCCATTGCCTCCTCCTCTTTCCCCTAGCCTTCATTTTAAAACTCCTCAAAATCTGGCTTCCACTCTTATTATTGAATTTTAAATGCCCTCTCTAAAGTTACCAGTGATGGATTAATTGCTAAACATGACATCTCTTTCCCCCTCCCTCTTCATACTTCTTGACTTCTTTGTGACATTTGACTTTATTGACCATCCTCTTCTCTGACCACTTTCTTCTTATTTCCCTCCCTTTCTCAACCCTTCTGGCATCAGCAAGTGCCAAGGAAACATTTCAAATGGGATGTCCTAGAGATATATCAAAAGATACAAAACAGAAAACATTTCTATATTCTGAATATGTGTGACCCTTTACCCATCTTCCCTTTTTCATTTGGGGATACATATCTAATCATGTGTCAATTTTTTTATTCCCACCATAATGTTTTCATCCATTCAATCTCTACTCCCACAAAATAACTGTTCATCTCTCAGCTGTGCTATGGTAATAACATCCTAATTGATCTCCCTGAGTTAAGATTTGCCCTATAAGGCCAACTAGTCACCAAAGTGAATTTCCTAAAGCACAGGTCTGACCATGTCCTTTCCATAATCAATAAGTGCTAGTGGTTTCCCATTACTTCTAGGATTTAAAGCCCTTAATAAAGTGGTCCCAACCTACTTTTTCCTTCCTTATTCATAGCTCCCACTTACATAGTGCTCTAAAGTTTGCAAAGTACTTTATCTATCTGTCTGTCTATCTATTTATCTTTCTATCTATCCATCTATCTATCTAATTTTAGTCAGTGCTCACAATAATCTTTTGATGTTATTATTTTCCTCATTTTATAGATAAGGAAACTGAGAAAGATTAAATGACTTGCTGAGGGTCTCACAAATAGTAAAATCTGAGGCTAGATTTGAAATTAGACTTTCTTGCCCCCAGGTGTGGCACCCTATTCATTCCGTAATGTAGCTGCCCCTTCGAACTCACTCTGGGTCAGTCCAGTGGGCATTCAGGGACTAGAGAACACTGGTGCTGGAGTCAGGAAGACTTGACTTAAATTTGGCCTTAGGGACCTCAAGCAAGTCGCTTAACCTCTGTTTGGCTCAATTTCCTCAACTGTAAAATGGGGATAATAATAACACTTAATCATTCAAATTACGTTGGCTCAGTGGCTAAGCAAATTGTGGCATATAAAAGTGATGGTTTACTACTATGCCACAAAAAATGATGGTCAGATAAATTTTAGAAAAACTTAGAAAGACCTACATGAAATTATGAAGAATGAAAAGAGCAGAACCAAAAGAACATTAAATATAACAACAGAAATGTTCTTGAAGAATCACTTGATTATGTTCACCTCCAGAGGAAGAACAGATAGATAGAAACAAGGAAGACATAATTTTATATCTACATACATCATTTTGCTAAATGATGCCTTCCCAAGTATGGGGAGGTGAGGAAGGATGGGAGATACCTGGGAATTTCAATATAACAATATAACAAATGAAAAAATAGATTAAAAAATTAATAGCACTTCTCTCATAGGTTTGTTGTGAAGATCAAATAAGATAATCTTTGTAAGGTGTTTACAAAGTACTTGGCACATAGAAGACATATAATAAATGCTGCTTCCTTCTTTTCTATTCTTTGCTCCATTCTTAGTGTTTCTCAACACAAACCTCTATTTCCTGCCTTCAGGCTTTTGTATTAATGGATTCCCATGTCAGAAACGTTCTCCCTCCCCACCTACATATCTTAGAGTTCCTAGTTCCCTTCAAGGCTCGGTTTTATTGCCATTTTCTCCATGAAACCTCCTCTGATCCCCCCAGCTACCAATGTCTTGCCCAGAAAATCTATTTTGCACCTGCCTGTGTAGGTACCCAGTGTCTCTCCTGGTTATGCTGTCAGTTCCTTGAGGACAGTGAGATTCCCTATTGTCTTTTGTATCTCCAAAACTCCACCTGGTGCCAGATATATGGCTTAATAAATGCCTTTTGATTGATTGACTGATCGAGAAGGAAAGAACCCAAAAAGGCTAGAAGGCTTTAGAGGAGACAGTTGTGGGTAATGAGAGGTCACTTTGGAATAGATGTGAATAATAGCACCTATGAACTGTCAGCCTCAGTTGAAGTGTTTTTTAATTTTGCTGAACTGCTTCTTTTTTTTCTCCTTTTAAAATATTCTTTGATACAAGGGTTGATTCTGGAGTGAGGGAGAGGATAGATATATTTAGAAAAGGAAGGTGATGTCAAAACAAGATATTTATTTTTTAAAATTATTTTTAAATAGCCTGGAATATAAGCCCCCAAAG
This sequence comes from Gracilinanus agilis, assembly GCF_016433145.1. Classification (NCBI taxonomy): domain Eukaryota; kingdom Metazoa; phylum Chordata; class Mammalia; order Didelphimorphia; family Didelphidae; genus Gracilinanus; species Gracilinanus agilis. The sequence continues at coordinate 173,782,884 of NC_058134.1, forward strand.
ATCTAGATAGGGTTTAAAGGAAACCAAGCAGCAGGTCTGAGAAAAAATAAGGCATCCGACCTAATACTCTTTCGTACATCATTTTACAAAGTACTTTCACCATGACAACCCCATGAAGTAGGCAGCATAAATATTATTTCTTCATTTTGCAAATGATATAACTGAATGAGGTTTTTGGTTGGTTTGTTTATTTGTCTTTGAAATAGACCTGTGATTTCAGTGATGCAAAGAGCTTTCTGGTATGGAAATTGCCTTTACCATTGAAGAGTGGCAACTGCTTTGTAATTTAGGATCTTCTCTTCTAGATTAGTTCAGGGGATGGAACTCTGAGAAATTAAATGACTTTCCCTGGTCCCACAGCCTTCCTTTAGCACAGGCAGCCCTTGAATCTTCCTCAGTTCCAGTCTGACTTTTATCTACTCTGCCAAATTGCCTGTGGAAACAAACACAGTCTTTAAAAGACTTTTTTAGGAACTTACACCTAGACAGAGCTGAGATTAGAATTTGGGTCTTCTAGCTCTCCATCTAGCACCTTTGCCTCTTGAAAATCCTACAAAGGCCTTGTTTCAAAGGTTTTTATCGTCCCAGCCCTTGCACACCCATTTTGTTTTGGTGTCCACCCCCTGGGAGAATCTGCTGCAGGTACCTGTTTGTATTCTCAAGGGATATCAGGAGCCGCTGAGAGAGGAATGAAAAAGAAAGTGGGCTCAGGTAAATTTACTTAATAGAATTCCTGTGGGATGCCATCGTTTTCTGAAAAATGTTTCCAAAGTAGCTTCAGGTTAGAATTTGTAAAGAATGGACTGTTTTCTTCTTGGTTCTCAATGGTTAGACTTCTATTGTTCAATGGTAAGTGTCCTGGTACACAAGATGAGAATTTTCATGGCTGTATCTGTACCAGAGGCAGCTAGATATAGATAGAACACTGGAGTCAGGAAGGGCTGTGTTCAAATCTTGTCCCAGACAATTACTAGCTTTGTGACCCTGGGAAAGTCACTTAATCCCTCTTGGTCTTAAATCACTGCAGAAAGAAATGGCAAACCTCTTTGGTATCTTTGCTGAGAAAACTCCATACTCCATACAAACTCACAAAGAGATGGACATGATTGAATTTGTAATAAGGGTATGAATCTTTGGTCTTCTGGAATAATTGTGGGAGGGTTGCCAGTTTTGACCCAGGCCCACTGGGGGTAGCTAGTATTTTCCCAAAGGTTCTTCAGGCTCTGGGAATATTTCTGTGGCCTGGTTTTAGCCAAACTGCAGGAGTAAATAAGGCTAGGTGTTGGAAAGACAAATAAACGGTAAGGGTTAAGGTTTCACACCGCTGAAAGTGGTTGGGGGTATTGACCAAGAAGAGGACACAGTGCTTATACCCTGAATTAGCAATGAGTTCAGTAGAATTCAGTTGCTAAAAATTAAAATTGTGATACAGTGGAAAGTGAATGAAGTCTGGATTGAGAAGAAGCAGATGAAATCCCACCTCTGACAGTTACTAGCTGATGACGCTGGTGCTTGGGAAATCTCTTTACCTAGTTAGCCCTCTACCTAATGCAGCATGAAGCTAAAATAAATACCCTTTGAGGTCTCTCTGAGACTTAGAACAAGAGAGAAGGGAATAAGCATTTATAGGTTGCCCACTCTGTTTCAGATACCGTAGTGGGCACTTTTATGAATATTATCTCATTTTATCTTCCCAACAATTCAGTATGTAGATACTATTATTATGTCCTTTTTATTGTTGTTATTGTTCAATCATTCCAATTGTGTCTGACTCTTCATGACCCCATTTGGGTTTTTCCTTGGTAAAGATATTGGAGTAGTTTGCCATTTCCTTCTCCAGCTGATTTTAGATGAGGAAACTGAGGCAAACAGGATGAAGTGACTTGCTAGTACATGTCTGAGGCCAGATACGGACTCACAGAGATGAGTCTTTTTTGACTCCGGGATGGGCACTCCATCCACTGTGCCCCCAGATACTCTGGATCCACGGTCCTAGTAGAAGAGGGTTTTCCTTTTAGAAATGGGCAGTTTGCTTGATAGAGAGGAGGCTGAAACAGGGACAATTGTGAGAGAGACATTGAAACTAGCAGTCACTCAGATAAAAAGGGTAAAGATGGCTGGAATGTTTTCTTTTCTTTCATCCCATCTGCATATGAGTGACAGTAGCCCTCTGAAGGTAATAGCTATGAACTGTGGCACATCAGTGGAGACAGTCAAGTCAGGAGGTCTTCACAGCTGTCCAGGCAAATCTGTGTATTTGAACACAGGGCAGAGCAGGAGACGAGACTACCAAATGAAAAGCATCAAATAGCCGAGAGGCCCGTAGGTACTGGCTAGCTCCTCCCCAAAGAACTGTAACATCTCAGAAGTAGCAGAAAACAGATAATGATGACAAAAGCTGGGCTAGTGAAGAGAGCAGAATGCTCCTCATTAATGGGAACAAGATGATGGAATGAATAGTCCCAAAGAGTATTCAATAATAGTCTATGGCCCATAGTAGGTACCAGATAAATGCTTTGCTGAATTGAATTGTATGATTTGCTGCAAATTTGGAAGGAAGTCTCTGGTGCAGTGGTCCAGGGCTTTGCATTTGGATTTGCACTATTGAACATTTTATGAGTGACTAAGATAAAGGCATTCATAACATGCTCAGCAAATTTTCAGGTTATACAAAGCTAGGGGGTGACTAATGCATTTCATAACCAAGTTAGAATTTCAAAAGAACAACTTGACAGAACAGAATGTTGAGCCAAATCTAATAAGATGAACTTTATTAGAGATAAATGTAAAATCTTTTATCTAGCTTGAAAAAAAATCAACTCCACAAATTTAAGAGGGCACAGTCATGGCTATAGAAAAGTTTATCTCAAAAAGATCTCCAGATATGTGTGGACTACAGGTTCACCGTGAACTAATAGTGTGATGAAAATGGAAAAAGATTATTATGATTTTCTTGACTTTTTTTAAAACCGTTGCCTTCCATCTTAGAATCAATACTATGTATTGGTACTAAATCAGAAGAGTGTTAAAGACTAGGCAATGGGGGTTAAGAGACTTGCCCAGGGTCACACAGATTGATGTGTCCATCTAACTGCCCCTCTTAATATCATTTTCAACTTCATTAAGAGAGCCACCTTGTTCAAGTATAGTGAGGTGACTGTCTTACTGGAATCAGTCTTAGCCAGACCACATCTGGAGCACTGGTCAGTTATGAGGACCCTATTTTAAGAAGAACTTTGATAGGCTAATTAAGGACTGGAGAAAGGCAATCAGGATAGTAAAGAGCCTTGAGTCAATGTCACAGAAGGATCAATGGAAAGAACTGAGATTATTCAATCTAGAGAAGAGAATAACTAGTTGAGGGAAGAGGGTCAGGCATGATTTGGAAGACTTAGAAGAGGGATAAGATTTGTCTTGCTTAGCCCCAGAAGACAAAACAAAGAAAAAAAGGAGGTGGAAGTTGCAAAGGAATAAAACTTGGACTTGAAATTAGGAAAATCATTCAATAATTAATGCTATCCCCAAATGGAATGAGTTTCTTTGGGAGATAATGGGAGTACCACTTTCCTGAGGGGAAAATGTTTGGATTCTATGATCCCTAAGGTTCCTTCCAGCTGGGAGATTCTATGTTTTCCTGAGATCAGATAACTCTCACCTGTTCACAGACCGGATGGAGACTGATTTTTTTTGTTGTTGTTTTTTTTTAAACCCTTGTACTTTGGTGTATTGTCTTATAGGTGGAAGATTGGTAAGGGTGGGCAATGGGGGTCAAGTGACTTGCCCAGGGTCACACAGCTGGGAAGTGGCTGAGGCCAGGTTTGAACCTAGGACCTCCTGTCTCTAGGCCTGGCTCTCACTCCACTGAGCTACCCAGCTGCCCCCTGGAGACTGATTTTGTAGAGAGCTGCTGACAGCAGCAGTGGACCATGGAAAGGTTCCAGATATCTCTGGAACCAAGTGCCCATCCTTGAAGGGGCTAGAACCATAGAGCCATGAGGCAAGGAGACATAATGCCGTCATAGCAAATACAAATCTTACCCTTCGTGGGTACCGGCGGGCATGGGAACTGAGCATCTGCAAGGTGGGGCAGTAGTGAGGTCAGTGCTAGTGATCCAGACTTCTTTTTCTGCCCAAGGACAACTCGGTCCCAGGGCAGTTGAGATGCTTATCGTTCTCCGGGGAAGGATAAGGCTCAGAAACAGGGAACATTTTCTCCACTCTATAAGGATTTGTCCCTTTTGTATCCTTTGTTGTGAGTGTTACATTTGTTTTATGGCTCGCACCTCAGTGGCCTATGCTAACTCAGAACTCCCTAAGGAAGAGCGAGAAAGGCACCAGATTATAATGTTCCCATGGAGACTTCTGGGTAGGAGAAAACAAAAACCATAGAAAGTTTTAAATACTGAGGAAGCTTCCCAGGTTGCTCTTGGGTCTCTATGGGTCCAGAGTCCTTCAGCGGTGGGTTATGTCTACTCTATGTATTAATCCTCCAAGAAGTGTTCAACTCACATTAACTTTCTTTTTCTTTGTTATAAAATTTTACATAACCTCAAAGCAGTCCTATACTGATGGAAACAAATGGATGAATGAACACTAAAAGCATGGAGTGCTGCTAGTCTGTGGCTTACCATTTAAAACTCTTTTAGACAGCAGCACAGCATGAAATACTAATTCACTGTATCTCCAATACCATATCCATTAGCACTTCCTCATCCCAGAATTTAAATAGTCCAAAGCTTAGAGAATTGCTAAAGAGAGTAATTAATACAATAGCACAATTCTCCATGGTTCAGGTGATGTGATGGATTGAATTACCTGTCACAAATAAATCTTACAGAAGGCAGTTTTCTCCTGTTCAGTATTTTTAATCCAGTACCTCCTTATCCCCTCATGGCTTCCCCCTTCACATTGGTGCACAATTATTTGCTTTACTGATTTTCACATTTTAGTCCACTTACAAATTGATGGTCAGCTTCCCTCACCCCTACGCACCTCACTACATTTCCAACAGACTTGTAGTTGGAAACCAGCAGCTCCAGAAAATCTAAAAACGTGCACAATGGGAAGACTTTAGAACGTTCAATTTAATCTATCCATTATCTTTCTCTTCTGCTCCTCTTCCTTCCTTTCCTTCCTTAGGCACCGCGGTACCCAGAGTGCATAAGTTTCTTTACCAAGGATGCCACTCAATTATGTGACCAACCAGTGAGGGCATTCCTGTCCAGGGCATCCAGCTGTGTGCTATGGGGGACTGAGTGCCTCAATTCCATAATTACAGATTATTAGATCCTTAGGGATCCCAATTTCCAAGTCCATTATCAAATTTATATCAGTAGCAGCTTCACAAGGCTTTCAACATGGGATATAGATGCTTTTGTGTATTCCACCCAGGGGATTAAAAAGCTTTTGAAAAATGTTGAAACTGTTCAAATCACTTCTTTTCACAGGAAAAAAAATGGCTATTCTATAAACAGGGACCTTTTCCACATACGTATATTCCTTCAATATTCTCAGCTCTAAAAAGATGCATATCTATTTGATGTGTGTCTTTATCTTTTATAAAATTATTTTGCTCAAATATGTGAAGGTGGTGGATTTATTTAAAGATCTAATTGTCCAGTGTTTTCATACTGGTGTTCAGTTGGTTGCTTGGTGACCTGGGAACAGTCCTAAAATGCAGGCCCTCAATGTCCTGGTTTCCAGAGGCTCAAGGTCTGAGAGTGAACTTTTCCAGGATTTCTTAAAAATGCGTTTGTTAGCTCCCTGTTTATTAGTTTCAGATTCTTTAACAGACATAAAATACAAATGTTGGGTTTTTCCTTTATGCTGGCTGGTCTTCCCCTAACCATTCATGAACTTAGAGTTAGGAAAATGGGCCTGAATCTTGCCTCAAATGCTTTGTGACCCTGGGCAATCCACTTGACCTTTTAGAGCCTCAGTTTCCTCATCTGTAAAAAGATCAGGTTGACTCAATGGCCTCTAAGGTCTTTTCTATCTCTAAATCTAAGATCCTGTGATCTAAAATGCAATGCATGATGTTGAGAGGACACAGACCAGGTCAAGTGGAATATTCTGATGGTGAAATCAAAGAGGAAAGAAAGGAAAAAGGAAAGAACTCAGGAAGCAAGTGATTCTTAGGACAAGAGGAGAGAATGAAGGGAAATCAAAATTTGCAGAATACTAATTTATATTTCTTTGCAGCAGCTCAAAGCACTTGCACTCTGCTTATGGACTGTGCTCAGTAAAGGTCATTGTTTAGTTAAGTATATTGAAGACAATCTATTTTTCCCCACCTCCTCTGAGGAAAAGGTTAACATTATTATTCCCATTGTAATCAACTCACACGTGTATTGCATGCCTATTATTTGTCAGGCAGTGTCCTCAATGTAGTTTTCAGATGGAAACATCAGGTCACAGAATGACTGAGGGATATAGCTAAGAAAATAAAAGCACTTCTTCAGTCAGTTAGTCAACGAGCATATAGTTTGAGCACCTACTATGTGCTAGTAAGATACAAAGAAAGGGAAAAGATTCTGACTAGTTTCCCCTTATTCAAATCAATAGACCATGAAGTGCTCCTTCTTTAATGTTCCAAATAGAATATTAGAGAACTCTACAAAATCCAGTTATTCCCCATATTAGAAAGTAGGGAGAGGCTGGACATGTGAAATCTAGGCAGAGCCCTGGATGAGGAACCAGATGACTTCAGTTCTAGTCTTTGGCTCTGCCTTTTACTAGCCCTATAATCTTATATAAATCACTTTGTCTCTTAGAGCCTCAGTTTCTTTATTTGTAAAGAGGGAATAATATCTCTGAGTGAAAGAGCTTTGGAAGCCATCAAACTCTACCTAAGGATTAGATATTAGGACTATCTTTCCTTTTCTTATTATGTGATATAGTTATTTAATAAATATATTCTTTTAAATTATAAATGTATATAACTATATTATATAATAATATTACTATTATTATTTTATGATGGACTCATTATTTATTTATAATTTGTTATTATTATGCCTTTTTATATCATCATACCATTTTGTATGAACCACATCATTTTGCATACCCATTGTATGCTTCAGTGTGTTCCTAGGACATTCAGGATCCAGGGGTGTGCTTGAAAGAAGAGAGGATCAGCCTTAGGAAGTTGGTTGCTTCTGTGATTTATTCTAGCACTCTCCAGACTACGCCCCAGTGAATGGAGAGCTGACATTCAAGATTCTGAACAAGAAGTATAGAGTTTAAGCTCATAACTCCCAGTAGATTTCCCTACAGTCTTTATTGCATGGCATAAGTTTTGGAGTTCATTTTCAAATAGATATTAATAAATATTAATAGATAGATATCAATAAATAAGGGTAGATATTAATAAATTTTCTTAAATCATTCAAATAGAGTAAATGGTGTTGCTTTAAAATCAATGAATTTGGGTCATGTTTCAGGGAGTACAGCATATCTCAGGGACGGTCTGGAAATTAGAAGTAAATAGGAAAAGAATCAGAGCAATAAAATAAACATTTAAAATGAATGGATAAATAAGGTTAGAAGACATGAAATAGGCAAAAAAAATGGAAAAATGAAAAGCCTCTCATACTGGATTGGTTGACTTATCCCATTCCATAACGTTTAAATCTACTTGAGATTTTAATTATATTATAAATATGTTGCTTTAATTCTTTGTTTACAGCCATTCACTGTTTAAATTGTTTTTTTCCCATTAAGGCATCAAGGTCAATGATATGGATAATTAACTAACTGATTTAGTGCATTAATTTTCCATGAAGTTGTAGCAAGTTTCGAACTATTGAGCCTTGTGATGCTTACTACTTTATTCTAGATATCATAACAAGCATTGGTTTCATAATACGACACTGATGCAATCCATGGCTGAGTTTTTGTCTAGTAGAAGCATGTGTCTCCTTAAATGATGATGAATGCTATCTTTGTACTAGGCAGGAAGATGTCATTAAACTGGCAAATTTTGCTGACCTCCCAGGGTTTCCCAGGCAGCACTGCCAAAGGGTAGTAGTGTTCATAAATCCTTATAAATCTAAGAAGAGAATAAAGCAAGGAGGTAAACCTGATAAAAAAAACACAAAACTATAGAAAAAGCCTAAGGTGAACTGAAGACTAATTCACTGAACTATACAGAAAAGCTTTTCTCCCTGTTCTCCACCAAAAGTCTTTCTCCCCCCGCAATTGAAATAAGCTTCATTGTTATTTCTTTACTGGCAAAGCTTTGCTCAGCCATCCATATTAGGTCTTGTATTTCTCCTATCAATAACATTTTTTTAAATCTCTTGCTGCACAGATATTATTTTTCTTCATCTCATTCCAGGGTGCCATAATTCAAGATGAAAATCTTCAGATTGCCAGGTGCTAGGCCAATATCATTCAGCTTCTAACTATAGTCTATATATACTACTTAGGGCTAAAGAATAATTATTTTAGACCAACAGCAAAGTGAGGAAAAACACATTTTCCAAGGTTTCAACTCTGTATTTTGGTTATTCACTTAGTGCACTTTTAAGAATGCTAATCTTTATGATTTAACTATATTATAAGAACATTAACTGCCTAGGTTCCTTATGATTTCTATTTCTTTTAATATAACTACTTTTCACCGTTTACCCTCCATCATAATAAGTGTCTGCCCACATAGTAAGGCGCTCACAAAATGATAAGGGGGAACCCACATCTCCTGAGGTAGTCTATTCTGCTCTTTGATGATTCTAATGGCTGGAAAGATTTTTCCTATATGAAAGTTATATTCACACTTTGGCAACATCATGCCAATGTTCATAATACTGCCTTTTGGAACCACCAAGCAGAACAAGCTCAATCCCTTTTCCACAATAATCTTCCCTGTACTTTAATATACCTCTCTGTCTTCGATAGGTCTATTCATTTCCAGGCTAAACACTCTCAGTTCCTTTAAATAACCCAATGGCATGACCTAGATGCCCTTCATCCTCCTCCTTGCCCTTTTATAGATATTTCTCTAGTTTATCAGTATTATTGCTAGATGTGATCAGCAGAATTGAATGTGATTCTTCAGATGTGGCATAACTAGGGCAGAGAACAGCAGGGTGATCACAGTCCTGGACCAGGATGGGATGAGTCTCTTAATGTAGCTTGGTTGCATTATCTTTTTTTTTAAGCTACAATATCACAGTTAACTCACATTGAACTTTTAGTTCATTATAATAAACTATTTAAATACTTATTTGCTTATTCCCATTAAAACTCTAGCTCCTAGAAATAGGACTTTTATTATTATCTTTCTGCTTTATACCCATTATTTCTGAAAATAAACACCTGCTCCCTGTCCCCTCCACATATAGAGTTTTGTATTAAAGAAAATGGTATGCTGCTGGTGACTGTCTGGCAAGGTATACATCATTCTACCATTGTTTGTTCCTATCTATCTGCTAAGAAGAAGCAGGCATTGTTCATTATTTTGTCTACCAGGAACGACAGGATATTACAATCATTCCAAATTCAGTTTACTTCCAGTGTTCATTTCAGTTACGTTATTGTCATTATGGTGAATACCTGTGCTTTGGTGCTACTGATTGCATTGAGTATCCGTTTTTGAAAATCCTTCCATATCTCTGGATTCCTCATATTCATTAATTCTTAGTGCACAACAACATTCTATTATTTTGTATTCTATAGTTAATACAGCAATAGTCCAGTCAATGAACACTCACTTTGTTTTGCCAAGACCTGTGCCCTTGATTCCATCCCATCTTGACTTCTCTAGCAAATTGCCTCCACCATTATCTCCCCACTCTTTCGTAATCTTCAGGCTATTTTATTATTCACCTTCTTTACTTTATTTACTGACACATTTCTTGATGCTTTTAACTATGCCTTTGTACCCCTCATCCTTAAAGAATCTTTACTTGATCTAACCTTCCTCCCTAGCTGCTAACTCTATCTCTTTCCTTATGTGTTAAGCTCCTTGAGAAAACCATCTATTATTAGTGCCTCTATTTTATTTTTGCTCAGTCTCCTCTAAATCCTTAGCAATTTGGTTTCTAACTTCACCCTACAATGGAAACCTCCCTCTTTAAAGTTACCAAATGATCTTTTAATTTAATAAATGTAATGGTTTCTCCTTCATTCTAATCCTCCACGACCTCTTGGCAGCACCGGACACTACTGATCGCCTTTTCTTCTTGAATTGTCCCCTCTCTAGTTTTTTCTCGACACTCCTTTTTCCTGGTTCTCTTCCGTTTTATCTCACTCTCAGTCTCTTTTGCTGCTTCCTTCTCCACGTTATCTCCACCTACCGTGGGTGTCCCCCAAAACTTCATCCTGGCTACTTTTCTCTCTCTCTTTTTTTTTCTATACTATTTCACTCAGAAATCTCTTCAGTTCCCATAGGATGAATTGTCATTTCTATGTAGATCATTCATAGATTCATATATCCAGGACTCATCTGTCTGCTGAACGATAGTTGGGAATTTTCAGCTCCCTGTTAGATACCTCCATCTGGATATCCCTTAGACACCTCAAACAAAACATGCCTAAAGTAGTACTTATTATTCCTCATTTCTGAACTTTCCCATTACTGTCAAGGTCACCACCACTTGCTTAAAAGCCCAGTATCATTCTTTATTTCTCACTCTCATGTATCTCACACATTTAGTTGAATAACTTCTAACTTCCCCAAATCCCTTGGACATCACCTTCTCTCTGTTCCTCCAACCTCAAGGGAAGTTCAGGCTCTCATCATCTCTCTCCTTAATGATTGCAAAAATTTCCTTCTAACTATTTGAAGTCTCTGCCCACTTTATTTTAAAATCTACTTCATTGCCAAGGTTATTTCTCTAAAATATAAGTCTGAGCATGTCACCCATCTACTCCCTCAATGCCAGTGGCTTCCCATTATCTCCAAGGTCAAACATGGTGTCCTCTAGGGGTTGTTTAAATGCCTTTATACCCTGGTGCCCGCCCACCTTTCCAGTCTTCTTACATTTTATTCTCTTCTACCCACCCTATGTTTCAGCTACAGCAAACTCCCTCTTTCTGGGCCATTTGCACAAATGTTCTGCTTCATCCTCACATCTACCTTTTGGTTGCCCTGGCTTCCTTCCTGGTCTAGCTCACCCTGGCATGAAGCCTTTCCTCAGTGGCTCATGTTGTTCCTTTCTCCAATAAATTTTAACTCTGGCACCTACCAAGTTGCTGACATGCTCTCTATCTCTCTCCCATTAGAGCATAAGCTACTTGAGGGCAAGGTTTTCTTTTTTCTTTTTTTTTTTTTTTTGGTTTTGTTTTATTTTTTGCTTTTCTTTGTATTTCCAGAGCTTTTCACAAAGGCTGGCACATGTTAACTACTACTTTTTTTATTACTATAGAAGTGCTCCTATGAGTATCTTGTTATATATTTGACATTTCTTTCTTCCACTGCCTTGAGGTATATGCCTGGATTTCTGGGTCAAAAGGCATGAATATTTCAGTCACTTTTTTTACATAATTCTGAGTTGTTTTTCAGTGTGACTGCACCACTTAACAGTCCTACCAACAGTAGTTATTAACATGTTCATTTTTTCTTAGCCCTCAAACATTTGTTCTTTTCTTTCCCTTTCTCTTCTCTTTTTTCTCTCCTTTCTAACTTCCTAGCTGAAATATCAGTTATTAATTTATTTTTCTTTGCTGTTACTATTTTAAGCATATTTTCTTATGATCAGTGATACTTTGTAGCTGACCTTTTTTTTTTTAAATCCTTACTTTCCATCTTGGAATTGATACCAAATATCAGTTCCAAGGCAGAAGAGTGATAAGAACTAGGCAATGGGGGTGGGCAAGTGACTTGGCCAGGGTCACACAGCTAGGAAATATCTGAGGCCAGATTTAATTCAGGACCTCCCATTCTAGGCCTGGCTCCCTGTTCACTGAGTCACCCAGCTGCCTTTGGAGATTACCTTTGCAAAACTGTTCATAACCTTTTATCACTTCTCTATTATCCCCAAATGCCTTGCTCATCTTCAACTTATGAAATTGTTCTTTTGCACTCAAGTAAGACTTAATATTTATCTTTATTAATTTGCATTTCATTGGATTTGCTTCAATGTTTTAGTCTACAATTATCTTTATGAATCCTGATCCTGTCATCCAATCTGTTAGTTCTACCTGCAAGTTTTATGCTAGCTCAAATTTGGCAATATTTGGTTCAATGCATTGGTCTGAGCCAAGCAGAGATGCTTCCATATTCCACTAGAGTTCTTCTGCTAAATTGACATGAAACCAATAATTGACTTTGCTTTGAACCGAGCCATTCACTGAGTTTTGAATCCATCTAATACCCTATTTTCTCAACTCCATCTCTCCATCTTCTGAATAATAGTATGAAAGATTATCAAATGCTCTCCTAAGATGTAGGTAAACTATATTTACCTATTTCCCTACTCTGCTAGCCCAGATCCCCATAGACTACGGTCTGGGTGGCCTGGGCACCCTGTCCCACTTGGGGTAATGCCACCCAGTTCTTCTCATTAGGTGAAGGGCCTCTTCCAACTACTCAGAATCTCACCTCTGAGTCACTAAATTCCCTCAGAGGAAAGGAAAATGATGGAGCGTGCCTCAGGGCATGACTGCCCACAAGACCCATACCTGATGCATGACTATGTATGCCAGTTTAATAATCTTGCCAAAAAGAAAAAAAAGAAATGTTAGTTTGGAGAAAGCTGTGCTGACCCTCTGACTCATGTGTTTTTTTTCTAAATGTTCACAGACCATCCCTTTAAGGAAAATTACTTTCAAAGTTGTGTGTGGAACATGGATTGGAGCAGGGAAGAGATCTGAGTCAGGCAGCCCAATTAAAAAGCTCATGAAAAAGTCTAGGCAAGATGTGGTAGTGAGCTAAATTAAGGTGGTGACTGTGTGACTAGAAAGAAGGGGTCAGATGTGAGAGAAGTTGGAAAGGTAGAAATGTCAAGATTTGGCAGGAGATTGAATATGTGGGATAAAGGAGATTGAGAAAAGGATGACAACATGGCTGTTATGAATATGGGAGGCTTGAAGAAAGATTGTGAAGTTTTTACTACAACCAACAGTGGGTACAGGCTTAGAGGACATGCTAGATATAAATTAATTTTCTTCTTCCTTGAGCTCTAATTTTTAGAATTCATATTAGAAGTATAAACCCTGTAATTCTAAGAAAGGAAATTACAACATCAAAAGCACTTCATAAGTGGAAAGGAATCTATGGATTCCTAAAGGAACTGCGTAGAAAATATGGGGCATTCACTCCTAATGCAAATTTCTTCCTGGAGAAATGAAGATACCACATTTGGTCCAAAGCCACAATGTCATTTTTTTTTCCAGAAAAAGAAAACACAATTCAGAAAGTTACTGTCTGAACTATTGTTTGGTTGCTACAAAAATCCCATGGACAATATGAAGAGATGTCCTGTGTTCTGCATATCTGCTGAAAAAGAAAATGACACAATTCCTTAATACTATGCCAGGGCACTAGGCATTAAAGAATCACCATCATTAGCATTTAATGAGCTGGATCCTCCTAGTACCTTGTTAGACATAAATTGGGCATCTTTACAAGGTTCATGAACTCTTTTGAGGGCACTGTGCTATTTTTCAGCAAGTGTATTTAGTGGGCTGAAAAGTTTGGGCAGCCTTCCAACAGGCACAGCTTAGACAGAAGAACCAGGATCAATGTTTATTGACTACTCACAGTATCCCTAGGACTGGACTGGGCAGTATAGACAGAATAATCCTTGGCATTTATATGACACTTTTGCTCCCTTGAAGTGATGTTAAAAATATCATTTTATTTTGACATCCCCACGAGACGAGTGCATGTGCATCGTCCCTGTCGTAGAGTGATTTTAACACAGCAACAATAACAATGATAAAAGGCAGATAAATAGGCCAAAGTAGGGTTAGCAGATGGAGTAATGGGACTATGAGGCAATTTGGTTATTTTAAGATCATCTAAAGATTTGTATTACTCTGCCTCTTAGAGAAGGTTTTATGGTAGTTACAATAATAACAATAGTTTATACAAGAATATGGCTTAGACACTAGCTATATGACCTTGGGTAAATCACTTACCCCTGTTTGCCTCAGTTTCCTCATTTGTAAAATATGCTGGAGAGGGAATTGGTAAACCGAAGAGTTGGACATGACAGAAAAATGACTAAACAATGACAACAACAACAACAACAACAACAATAGCAATAATTTATATAATAATAGCTATTATTTATATAGCACCTATATGTACCAGGACTCTGTTGAGGGCTTTACAAATACCATCTTATTTGATGCTCACAACTTCCCTAGGGTATAGATTCTATTTTCACCCTCATTTAATAATTGAAGAAATTGAGGCAAACAGAGGTTAAGTGACTTGCCCAAGGACTCGGTCAGTTAGTGTCTAAGATGGCATTTGAGCTTAAGTCTTCTTCAGTGTCCAACACTCCATTTGCTGGGCTGTAATATCTGGCTGCCCATTCATATATCCCTGTGTTTACAAAGTGCTTCACAGGCAACCGATCTTCTCCAAGATTCCTTCCAGTTCTAGATCTATGACCTTATTGACTGTATGAATAGTTCCTATGATCATCATAGCAACCCTGTGGGCAGTCAAGGCTACCATTCCTCTTTCACAGATGAGGAAATTGAGATTCAGAGAAAATTTAGAGATGTTTCTCCAGGCTACAGGGAAAGTCAGGACCAACCCAGAATTTGCATCTAGTTCTTCCAATCCCAATTCCAGTATATATTAAATCATGGAATTATATATCCTAGCATCATACATTTTAGAGCTGGAAGGGAACCTCGATCTCAGTCAGTCCATCACTCTTATTTTATAGATGAGGAAACTGAGGCCCTGAGAGGGTGTCTAAATTTTAAGGTTATGAGGTGACCAGGACTCAAATGTAAGTCTTCTGAAGCAGAATCCTGCACTTTTTCCATTATAACAAGCCCTTTAATATGGGAGAATGTTTCTGGAGACCATTGAAGGAAGAGGGAATGAAGTAAATAGAAATTAAATGGAAGGTAATAGAAACTTTATTGAAAAAGGTTAGGTTGTCTGCATAATATCAAATATTGGGCTGAAAAAAGAAAAATTTCAGTCCTTTAGTTTTTAGAAAATATCCAGATGCTTGATGCTACAGAGAGAGTCTTTCTAGATATATGATTGAAATTTTCAAGTTTCAGTCAGCTATTGGCATTATGTCGACTTTACCTCAAAGACAATTGGCTCATTAATCACCATATTTACTGAGCTTCTGCCGTATGTGAAATGCCACTGTGGATGTAAAACATAACTTTCTGTGACTACCAAAGCTCTGTCTTAAAGTCCCTACTCTTCTCTTTTTACACTTTCCCTCTTGGTAGTTTCATCATATCCTATGCTTTTAATTATTATACTCATTAATACTGATTAATTAATCAATTAATGAATAGTAATAGTTGATTATATCCCATACTTTTAATTATTATCCTTACATATAAATATTTCCATATTTATATAGCCAATTTCTGTCTTTCCTCTGAACTTCAATCTTGTATCTCTAATAGCCTACTGAACATTTCAAATTGGATGCCCCAAAAGCCATCTCAAAATCAACATATCAAAAAAAAAATTAGGTTTGTCTCTAAGACTATTCATCTTCTAAGCTTCATTATTTCTGTCAAAGGCATCACCACCCTTCCAGTCTCCAAAGTTCATAATCTTGGCTTTGTCCTCAATTCTTCTTGCTCCCTTACTCCATATATCTAATCAGCTGACAAATTTGTTTTCCTACCTCCATGACATCTCTCACATCTGACCCCTTTCCTTGAAGTCATATGATGACCCCTTTTTGCCTAGATTGTTGCAACAGCCTCCTGACTTCCATCCCAACTCAGCCCTTGGCTTTCTCAACTCTTTCTCCAAATCCACTCCAATAGCAGTGCATACATACATCCTAATCTAATCGATGAGTTCCTCCCTGCAATTCCCATTTGAGGAAATACTCATGCCAGCTACAATCACTTCAGACCCAGCTCAACCCTTAATTCTCTCAGCTACTTTTCTGTCTTGCTTCTGTGGGTGACCTTCCCCTCCATCCTTTTATGTATTGCCTTCTCTTATTAGAATGTCAGCTTCTTGAAAGGACAGAGATTATCTTTCTTTTTGTTTTCCTATTTTTTGTGTTCCTATTGCTCTCTCTCGGTTTCTGTCTCTCTTCCTTCTCTCTGTTTTACTCTTTCCCTTTTTCTCTGTCTGTATCTCTCTCTCATTTCTTCTCTGTCTTTCTCTCTCTCTCTTCTCTTCCTCTCACCTGCTTAAGTGACTCTCCCTAAGCATAGACCAATCCATGTGTCACTCTTTCTTAATCGAATACATTGCCTTCCTAATGTCCCTAGAGCCAAATATAAACTCTTTTTAGTTTTCAAAGTATTCTACAATCTGACCCATCTTATCTTTCTTGTCTCCATGGTATACTACACTTCCTTAAACTATCTGTGATCTTTCCAATCTGGCTTTCTTTTTGTTCCTCACACAGGAAACTTCATCTCCCAACTACGTTTAGCACTGGGTATTCTCATGCCTGAAATACACTCCCTCTTCACCTCTGCTTCAGAGAATCAACATTTTCATGAAGTCTTTCCCAATCCTCTCATCTGCTAGTGCTCCAACTGCCTTGTATCTAACAACTTTGTATTTATTTTCTTGATATTGTTAGTGAACAAATAGCCTTATTTATGACATCTCCTTCAATGGAATGGTAAACTCCTGGGGAGTAAGAACTGTTGGCTTGCTTTCTCTTCCTTTATTGCCCTTTCTGTTGCTTTGTTGTTGTTGTTGTTGTTTTTAATTTGTTTTCCTTCCTTCCTCTTCCCTTCCTTCTTTTCCTTTCCTTTCTCAAAATGAATTTAATCAGAATACCAAGTTAAGGACTTTGGACATTTTCCTATAGGCAACAGAATGCTTGAAGACTCCTGGGAATCAGTTCCCTTAAATGTTCAAACTCCAAAGCAACAATATTCTTCTCATGAATCATAACTACTAGAAGACACCAAAAACTTGAGTCTACCTCATCTAATTTTTTTCTTTTTGTGGGGTGAGGGGGTGGTGGTATAGTAATCTATTGGGTATATCTTTTCAGCAGAATGTCCCAAATGGGGTCACTGACTTATTTTTAAAATTATAATAGATTTACATTTTTTCCAGATTACATGTCAATACAATATTCAAATATCTATTTTCTGATATTTTGCAATCTGTTTTCTTTCTCCCTCCCCAAGAAGGCAGGTAAAGGTTCTACATATATTATCATATGATATATATTTCCATGTTTGTCAAGAGATATTGCTTACACTAGAGAAACATTCATGGAAAAAATAAAGTAAAGAATGGCATGTTTCATTTTATATTCAGACTCTTTATGTTCTTTCTTTGGTGATGGCTATTCTTTTTTGTCATGTGTCTCTTGGAGTTGTTTTGGATCTCATCTCTTATTATCTTAATAAATATGACTAAAGGGGCAATGTGGTATAATTGAAATTCAGGAGAGATATGAATTTTAATCTGATCTCAGATACTAACTTATTGGGGATGTTGGTAAGCCAAGTCATTTAACCTTTCTGAGTCTCAACTTCCTCATCTGTAAAATGGGACTAATGAAACTTATAATACCCATCTCACAGAGATGAACTACTTTGTAAATATGGCATTAGGTAAATATGAATTACTATTTTACTGCCATGTCGGGGTTGAAAGAGTTAATTCTCCTACAGGCTAATGTAAAAAAAAAAAGTACTTCATAGTGTACAAATCTCCAAACAACATTTATTTATATTTACTTTTAATATGAGCTATAAAACATGTCTCAACAAGCAGCAATTTAATTGCATCAATGCATTTGATCTGATGAACATCCTGTTCATAATAAACCCTTACCTATAAATACACATGGAAAATACAAATTAAGCCTCCATATTAAGCTGTGTAAGACTAAGTGCCCCAATTCTTCTTGTACATGTCATGGATTTTTCTTTACAATTATTTGTAAGGCCTTAGACATTTGTATAGACTTTGGAATAAGCTTTTGTTTCAATATGGGAAGTGAAGAGTCCTTCAGTGATACTCTAAGCCTAGTCAATTTGACAAACAATTTTTCAAGGATTTTTTTTTGGTCAATTGTTCACATTTTAAATTTTCCCCAAAAGATCCATTCTTTTTATTTTATAACAGAGATATAGCTTTTCTGCTCTTTATTTCTAGACATTTTTAGTTTTCTAGCAGAAAAATGTTGAGTCAAGCCTTGATTAAGGGACCAATTAGCTCATCAATGAATTTCCAACTCCTAACTTCTATTCATTGCAGCTGCTGCCTATCTTTTGGCCTCGGTCTTGTCCCTGATCACTTTTATGGCAGTCATGAATGTACATTAAAAAGTGAACTGACTTTAGGATCAGAAAAAGGGCCCAAATATTACCTCTAGATCTAATCTCTTTGACATTTTACCCTCTTTGGATCTCAGTTTCTTTATGTGCAAAACAAAGGATTGTACTAGAGATTTTCTGGTGCTCCTTTTGGGCCCCAAATAGATAATCATAAAAGACAGAAGAGATCCATTTAGAGCTGCAGCTTCTTTTGCTGTTAAGTGACAAGAAGAGTTTATCACTGAATGGTTGCAGGTTAGGACACCTTCTGTGGGGCTTCTTTCATGCATGCAGCTCAGGTTTCTGTTTTGTCATCAATAAAGTACAGAGTATGGCAGCCAGGTGGGGCAGTAGATAGAGCTCTGGGCCTGAAGTCAGGAAGATTCATCTTCCCATGTTCAAATCTGGCCTCAGACACTTACAACCTACATAACTGTTGGTAAGTCACTTAACTGTTTTGCCTCAGTTCCTCATCTGTAAAATGAACTGGAGCAGGAAACGGCAAATCATTCTAGTATCTCTGCCAAGAAAACTGCAAACAGGATCATGAAAAATTAGATGGGACTGAGATGACTGAATAACAACATATATATATATATATATATATACATATACATGTATACTCATTTAGATATGTAGAATTGAGAGTTATCAATATATCTCTTTAGACACAGAATCCAATTTAAATGAGAATTTTAAGAGGTTTTTCTTTAACGTTAAAATATTTATTTTGAACATTCTTTTCTTTAAAAATTTTGAGTTTCAAATCCTCTCCCTCCCACAAGCAATATGATATCAATTATGCATGTGAAATCATGCAAAACATATTTCCATATTAACCATATTTCAAAAAAGCAAGAAAAATAAAGAAAGTGAGAAAATTCTACTTCAATCTGTGCTGAGAGTCCCTCAGTTCTCTCTCTCTGGAGGTAGAAAGCATTTTTTCATCATGAGTCCTTTGGAACTGTCTTAGATCATTGTATTGATCAGAGTAGCCAAGTCTTTCACAGTTGGATCATTTAGATGAGAATTTTAAAAGGGTGTCCTGTAGATTCTAAAGGACAATAAAAGGCTTATGGCCTTTTTATACAAGAAGAATCTATAGAACTTGATAAAATATTTATAGTAAAATTATCCTGAGTCAGGGCTTGGCATCTATGATAAAATGGCTATTCTCTTAAAAAAAATTCAACAAGTACTTTACTTTATTTGTTTATTCATCCATTCAACATCTATTTTGATTTCTTACTATGTAGAGGATGATGTGCTAGGCATACTCACAGAGGCAGTGATGAATTCATAATTCCTATCCTCACAGAGTTTAGAGTTTTAGAGGACATGTAAGGCATACCCAAAATAACTATAATAATGAACATTAATGTGCTTCTTACTATAGGGTCACATGGATAGTGTCTGATGTCACTCATGTCTTCCTAATGCTAGATATGGCACTCTATCCACTGCATCATCTACCTGCCCCTAACAATCCTGGGAAGTAGATATTATTAGTCCCATTTTACAGAAGGCAGAACTGAGGCAAAGGGAATGAATGACTTGCCCAGGGTCAGACAGCTAGTGAAGTGCCTGAAGCCTCTTGTGAGCTTGGAGATTTAAAGAAGGAAATGGAAAAGAGTCATGCAAGACGAAAGGAAATAGATGAGTGATAATCTGTGTCAATGGAAGAAATGTCCATATTGTTGAGATAGTTGAATACTTTGGTATATTGACATGTAAGAAAAAGGTTGGAAAGGAAGATGATGATGAGAAGGGAGAAATTAAAGAAGTTAGGAGGGAGGGAAGAAGCATTTATATTTTGCCTAGTCTGTGCCAGGCACTGTGCTAAGTGCTTTATACATGTTTTTATTGCAGCTTCCATGACTGGTATGGAAAACCTCTTGGCTCCTTCTAGGGATTCCCTGATGAACTGTTTCCCAGATTAATTGATGGTTCTCAGCATGGTGGGATAGACTACCATGAGAGGAGCCATCCCTTTGTGATAGGGAGTCAGGAGACCCTCTACCTCTTTCTATTCCTTTGGTCTTCTCTGTGAAGTTCAGGCAGATCAGTTCTCAGGAAGATGTGGAGGGGGAACTCTGTGCAGGGAATTTCCACCTCTCAGGAACATTGAGGGAGGAAAGCACTTAAAAGAAGCAGAAATACTTTGCCCCTCCAGCTTATGAAGAATGCTTCTAGACAACATGGAGGCCCTGACTTGAGCCCTGCTGAAGCAAGGGTCTGGCTTCACAACCATGCTTATTAGCTGTGTGACTCTCAGCAAGTCACTTAACCCTATTTGCCTCAGTTTCTTCATCTGTCAAATGATCCAGGGAAGGAAATAGCAAACCACTCCAATATCTTTGCCAAGAAAACTCAAATGGGTCATAAAGAGTCAGACACAATTGAACAACTGAACAACAGAAAACTATGCTTGAGTAATAGCTTAGAGATGAGAAATTCCATTAATGTATTCAAAGTTTGGAGAATAGCTGGAGAAAATGAAGATGAGAGAGGGAGGAACAAAGAAAGGCCACTATGGGCTGTAGTATGCCAGAAGAGGAGTAATGTATTAAAAAACTGAAATGATAGGTTGGGATCAGGTTGTGAATGGATTTAAAAGCTAAACAAAGTAGTCTATATTTTATTCTAGAAGCAACAGGGAGGTGCTGATGTTTATTGAGAAGAGGATGTGGACAGTTTTGTATTTAATGAAAATCACTTTGGCAGCTGTGTAAAGGATAGATTGAAATGGAGAGTGACTACAGGGAAACAAGGAAACCAATTAAGAGGCCATTGCAAAAGTTGAAGTGATGAAGTGGTGAGTTAAAAGAAGAGGTTGGAGTTAGGGGGTCTAGAGTTAGCAATCGTAAGATTTAGCAGCTGATTGTTATTCTTTGGGCATCTCCATGCTTCACTCTCTAGACTTCTCCACATTCTCTTCACTACCAGCACTATCCTCCTACCTTCTGTTGTCTCTTTCAGCTCAACTTTACATTTTCTTCCCTTATTAGAATATAATATTAAATATAAGGACTACCTTATTTGAATATCTTTCTATCTCAGGATTTAAACACAGTGTCTAGAATTAAATAAGGACTTAATTCTTTCTCTCTTATTCCTTTCTCTCTTTCCTTCCTTCCTTCCTTCCTTCCTTCCTTCCTTCCTTCCTTCCTTCCTTCCTTCCTTCCTTCCTTTCCTTCCTTCCTTCCTCTCTTTCTTTTCCAGGAAAGGGAGAGTGAGTAATCAAGGATAATTACAGACTGGAAACCTGGGGAGCTGGAATAATGGTAGTATCTTTGAGAGAAAAAGAGAAGTCTAGTAGGTGAATGACTTTTGGAGAAAAGATAATGATTTTATATTTGGACCTGTTGAGTTTGAGATATCTCTGGCCATCAAGTTGGAGATATCTCAGAGGCAATTACTAAGGTAAGACAAACTTGGGAGAAAGAATGGGCTGAATATACAGATATGGTTATTATCTTCATTGAAATGATAATTGAACCAATGTCATCTTATGTCATAACCAAGAAAATGAGTATAGAGGGAGAAGAGGAAAAAGGCCAAGGGCATAGCCTTGAAGAAACCCTACAATTAGTGAGATTGTTATATGGATGACAAACCTGCAAAAGAGACTGGAAAAGTAGTGGTCAGATAGGCTGGAAAACTCGAGTAAGCAATGACATGAAAACTAGAGAAAACCCCATGAAAACCTAGAGAAAGAATCTAGGAGAAGATACTTGATATTTTTAGGTACAACAGAAAGATAAAGTATGAGAATTGAGAAAAGGCTATCAAATCCAGCAATTAAGAAATCTAAAATAACTATTGAGAGAGATTTCTGTTGAATAATAAGGTTAGAAGCAAGATTTTTAAGGGTTGAAGAGTGAGATGAGATAAAGTGGTGGCAACAGCTTTTTCTAGGAAAATGAGTGAATGGCATTCATGAATTATGGATTCCTATCAACTCTGGGGAAAATGGGAAGCTGGTTATTCTGTAATGCCCAGGGAATATCTGGACAAAACCAAAGGCTCCAAGGCCAAATGCATTTCCTGTACACATCCCCATTGGTACCTAGGTGGGGTACAAATCATATCCTTTCCCTGGTTCAGAATGCACTTGGATCACCGAGGAAGACATTCTTCTTTCTGGTCCCTTCAAGTTATTTCAGCTGTAGCTGAACTAGATAATCTACAGGCAGAAATTTTTTGCATCTAGGTGCAAACTGATAGTCATAAATCTCAAGAACTGAGCATATCATTATACACAGCACTGATATATCCTTCTTGGCAGCATTGTTTGCTTTCAGAGATTCATTTGATTTGTGAATGTGCTTAAAACTTTAATCAAAGATGGAGAGAAGGTCAGGAGAGGCATCCAGTCGAAAGGAGATATTGGCAGGAAGGGCACATTAGATTGTTTTCACTTCTTGCTCAATTTTCCTTTTTTTTTTTTTTTTTGCCTTGATAAAATTGAAAATGTGTTATGCTTCCCTTACAGAAGGTGATAAACCTAATCTACAATGACTAGGGTGTGCTCTTGGAATTGTTTTTTCCAGGGGTGGTGACAGATTTGCATGGATACATTCACACTCTTACCAATTCCTTTTGTGACCCACTGGTGTCACAAATAGGAGAGACAGCTGGAAAAGGTGGGGTTGCAATTTGTAGCCACGAGCCTGAGATAATTTAACTGGGTCGTGGAGGGTGTGAATCCAATACCTTGGTTTCATTAGCACGATGCTGTACTTAGGAAGCTATAAAAGCAGAGACATGGGCAAAAGCACCCATCTGCATTTAATTACAAAATGCTTGACATTTATGATGGCTCTGGCTATAGAAGCCCATTTTGCACCTGAAAGAGTTACATTATAATTCTGTCCTCATGCTCAAATCTGATTCTTGTTGAGAAAAGAAACTATGCCTGACTCAGATTTTCCCAAACATTTTGAAGCTGGTTTGTATTGGAGCTGTCCTCTAACATCATTTGGCCTTTCTTGAAAGACAAAACTTCCTCGTAAAATACAATAGACTCCATTTGGTTCAATAGCTTGGTGGGTCAAAATAATAAAAGTGACTAGTGAACATGGGATTCTTCAGACAGTACCTACAAAATCAGCACACCTAGAGGGTCCTCACCAGCTCGGTACGATAGTTCTCAGACGCAAGATGTTTGCAAGAGGATGCTTCTTAAGCTGACTGGCTTCGATAAAGTGCACAGAGAATATTCAGGGATTTTTTAGACTTTTCTGAAACATCTTTGAAATCCTGAAACAATTATTTTGAGAAGCAATGTTTGTTATTTTTGTAGTTTTTTTGTGTCAGCTCGTAGTCTTTAACAAAGGGATCTGATTTTTATAGACCCTGAAGTCTGAGCTGGAATAAGAAGGGATTTAGTGTCTCCAGGGACCTCACTATCTGCACCCATGGCAACTAAGTTAGAACAGCATCTCACTGCATCAATCAGCCTCAGTGACACCTTAGCCCATTCTCACCCTAATTAATGATAAATCAACAGACAGACAGGTGACAACAATTATATTCTCTCACCTTATCACTGGGGCTAAGAATAGTGGCATGGGATTTTACTAAGTCACCTTCTGATTCCTGAAATTTAATTTCATTCCATTGAATTTGGTTTCACACACACACACACACACACACACACACACACACACACACACTCAGACCCCCGCACACAGATGTAATGCTTACATAGGTTTTTTCTTTCTTTTTTTTTTTAAGAACAGCTAGTTCTAAAATATATTATAGAGAAAATACTGGGATTTCATCCAAATCTACTGGAGTTTGAATTTAACCTCCTGGCCCTTCTCTAATTCTCTTTCTTCAATTCCACATGCTAGTCCACTCATTTATTTTTCTGTGGTTGAGCACATCTCCTCTGTCCTCTTTGTTTCCTCCTACTATGGCTGCTTCTGTGCATTCTTCCTGGGAGCACTTAAAAAATGATAAATTATACCATGAATAATAATGATCTTGATTCTACCGGTGAATTACAAGTAAATGCCCCCCCTTTTATTCTTTATTAGTACCCCAACTTTGTAAGTCTCATGAAGAAAGATATATCTGATATCATGTATGAATAAACACATTTATTATCTATTTTCCTAATCTATACACACACACACACACACACACACGTCCAAAGTACCTATTATGATAATACTGTGAGTTAATTCAATGAACAGTATTGATTGACTGCTAACTCTAGGGTACTATTTCATGAATACACACACAC
The DNA here is from genome assembly GCF_016433145.1 of Gracilinanus agilis. Lineage (NCBI taxonomy): Eukaryota > Metazoa > Chordata > Mammalia > Didelphimorphia > Didelphidae > Gracilinanus > Gracilinanus agilis. Next base: position 173,807,551 of record NC_058134.1, read on the forward strand.
ACACACACAAATACATACACACACATACACACATACACCCCCCCCCACACACACACACACAAGGAGCCCTTTAGCCACCAACAGCTTTTTCAGCACATCACAAGTCTTAGACATATAATGCTTGGAAGTTGAGTATTCTCTCTACTCTGACCAATGTATAGTGTTATTCTTTGTTTTGCACACCCTCCACTGAGATCCCAACCCCCAGCGTGACCCTGGGACACTTTTGTGTGTCTGCCAATTTATAGGCTTCCCTTTAAAATGAGTAGGACATTTCCTCCTCAGGTCAAATCCATGTCAGCCTTGCCACCCATCCAAAGCTCCCCTGCAGGAAGCCTAGACTCATACAACTTGATGACTCTTGAATAAAATTATATCATCCACAAATATTTAGTAAGTGCTTGCTGTGCGCAAAGCACTGAAATTGTTGGGATGGCGAAGAGAAAACAAAGAATCCCAAGACAGCACATAGCTATGGTAAGCACTCCAGAGATGTGCACCAAGCTGTTGCTGATCCCTTTAGAAACAGATTTAGCTTTGGGCTTCCCTTCTATGTCTCGTTGTCACTGAGACTCTGATTCCGCTGATTCCAGATCTCTCTCTCTCTCTCTCTCTCTCTCTCTCTCTCTCTCTCTCTCTCTCTGTTGCTGTGTCTCTGTTTCTCTGTCTCTCCATCTCCATCTCCATCTCTCTCCATCTCTCTCTCTCTCTCTCTCTCTCTCTCTCTCTCTCTCTCTCTCTCTCTCTCTCTCTCTCTCTGTCGC
>NC_058134.1:173808714-173873519 GCF_016433145.1 Gracilinanus agilis
TCTCTCTCTCTCTCTCTCTCTCTCTCTCTCTCTCTCTCTCTCTCTCTCGCTGTGTCTCTGTTTCTCTGTCTCTCCATCTCCATCTCCATCTCTCTGTCTCTATCTCTCTGTCTCTGTCTCTGTCTCTCTCTCCAACTGTATCTCTCCATCTCCATCTCTCCATCTTTCTCTTTCTCCATCTCCATCTCTCTCTCTGTCTCTCTCTGTCTCTCTCCCTCTCCCTCTCCCTCATCTACTCTATCTCTATCTCTATCTAGGATAGAGCCCTTACCATGCAAGAACACATTATAAAGAAGATTGCAGGATAATAGGTAATACTTGGTCCATTTGGGGCATTCATAGAATTATACATTTAGAACCAGAAGGGACCTTGGAGACCCTCTAGATCAACCTGCTCACTTCACAGGAAAGGGGACTCAGCTTCAGTGGCTACCTAAGGTCATATATTCATGCTTAGGTTCTCTAACTCTAAATCCATCCTTTTTTCCATAGGATCATGCCCCCAAAATGATGATAATCATCATGTCAAGATAACAAATAATGATGTCTAAATGTCATAGTTCTAAAGCCATCCATGTTAGCAAAAAAAATTCACAGATAAAGGGTACAAAAATATTTCCAGAATATATAAGTTCTTGAAAAAACCATTAGTTTTTTTTTTCATCTTGCACAGTTTTTCTTCTTAAAATTTCTTTCAAAACCCTTACTTCTCTTTTAGAATCAATACTGTGTATGGGTTCCCAAGGCAGAAGAATGATAAAGGCTAGGCAAGTTAAATGACTTGCCCAGGGTCACACAGCTAGGAAATGTCTGAGGTCAAATTTGAACCCAGGACCTCCCATCTCTAGGCCTAGCTCTTAATCCACTGAGCCATCCAGCTGCCCGCTATCTTGCTCAGTTTCATGCAGGGGTAGGTCAGAAAGAGGATGAAATTTTCCTCCTGCCCCCAAACTGTTTTAGAGTTTACATTTTAAACAATACCAAATATAAAAAAATTAATACAAAGTTGTGTTCATTCAGACCTAAGAAACTTTTAAATTAAAATTCTAGGCAAAATTTTGGCTTCCACTAGTTTCATTTGGACTGGGTTCATCTTACACTATGTAACTTAGGACAGATTTCAGGTCAGGTGGCATTCTTATGGCTTCTGTTGGTAAACCCAGACCCAGTGGCCAAATCTGGGCCAATTGATTATGAAATTTATACTATCAAAAACAGTATGCCATCATGTTGCATGATCTGTCAGAGTTTTGCTTCCTGGTGATTTCACAGGTTTCCCCCCTGTAAATAATGCATCCTGTTCATTTTTCATAATGACTAATTCTCCTGCAAGATTTTGAAGAGAAAAGACATAGAAAGAAAGCTAAAAGCCAAGACAGCTGATTTGCTTTAGACAAATGTTTTTGATTTAGGAGACACATGGATTGGTGCCCTGCCCTGGCCATCTAATTAAAATGAGAAATAGCACAGGGAACAGGATAGGCAGTTTAGGGAATTGACAATCAGGCAAAAATGCAAAATAAGGGAATAAATATTTTCTAGAATATTCATTTCCATCTGTATTTCATCCAAGTCCGAATGTCAAAGAAAAATAATATTGACAATAACTCAAATAACATTAATAATGTTAGACAGTGAACGCCGAGCATTTAGTAGCTATGGATGTCAAAGTACCATAGAAATGAGCATAATCCCTATTTAAATACAGTTGAGAAATTGCTAAGAGATTACACGACTTACCAAGAGTCACACATGTCCAGGTTAGAGGTGAGAACGCCAGTCCCCGGATCGTTCCATGGTCCCCCGGCCAGGGTCGCCGGGAACAATCCCTCCCGTAGAATGGGATGAAGATAGGTGGACTTGGTAAAGACTGGAATACCCGCTAAAGGGAAGCGGACCTGGTTTAAAACTGTGCTAAATGTTGGCAAGCAGATGAGTTAGGAGGAGGTTAAGCACAACATACAAACTCAAAACCCCAGGAGGAAACACGCTGCTTTGCTGGGAAGGATCTGCCAAGTTCTCCACTTCAAAGAGAACTCGGTAGGGGTGCAGAAGAAGAGAGGAATTTGGATGAACATGTGAAAATGTTTACATGGATCTAGAGAGTAGGGGTATTTTTGAATGTGTGTGGAACAAAAAAAAAAGAATTAAAGTAGATCATAAAGGAAAGAAAAGAAATCTATTGAAGATGCCTTCAGTGAACAATCGAGGCAGTGACGGAAGGGAAGAGGGTGTCAGAGATTAAGCACTTTAGACACTGCGAGCTCTAACTCTGGTTCTGCCATCAATCCCCCCCCCCACCTTGCTGTAGGATGCTGGAAAAATCTACATGACAGGTCTGTTTGCAACTGTCTCTTCTGATTTTATCAGAAATATATTTTTTTTAATACGGCACTACTTGGTCTAGTCATCACGCGCTCACCGAAAGCGCACACTTTTTCTATCTTTTGTGGAAGTTTTTCCCAAGGGAATAAAATACAACTCAGACTTCCGAGCAGCCCCTCTTGACCCTGATGTCAGCAGTCAAACTATGTGATGCTCTCACTGACATATTCTCTTTGGACGTCTCTCCGTTTTGTCCCCTCTCCCTGGCAGGTGAGGTGACAAGGCTGGGTCTAGGTACTTCACATCTGGACACAGATGGGTCCAGATGTTTATTTCCTGTGTGGCTGGGATAAGAAGGATGGGAGAGGGTGAATAAGAGTTTCCTTCTTCCCTGGGAAATGTCAGTTGTGTAGAGAGAAATCCACATCTCATCATTTTGAATCATTATTTATTAAACCATCAAGTGGTCTTGTAAGTAGCGGGTTTGGGAGGGCAAGTGATCAAACTTTTTGCAACATTGAAATGAGCAGGAATTAAACATCTTACTTTCTGAAGAGAGGAAAATTCCATGAATTCTCCTCATAGATAAAAGTAACATCTGATTTTTATATAGACTTTTAGTTTTTTAAAGTACTTTACACGTGTGACCTCCTTAGAGATTCACAACAACCCTCGGAGGTAGGAACTACAAATATTCTTGTGACTATTTTACAAATGAGAAAACTGAGGGTCGGAGATGCCGAGTGACTTCCTCATAGTTTATATAGGTTGTAGGTGTCAAAGACAGAATTTGAACATAGGTCTTTCAGCATTTGAGTCCAATATTCCATGCATTATACTGTGTTCCTTCTCCAAAAGATAAAATTAAACCATTTAATTAATAAAAGCATTTATATGCATATCTGCTAGGACTTATCTACAGAGTGAAGTATTTACAATGGTTTTCAATGACTAGACATGGTTCTTTTTACATCATGAGAATTCCTAGGACAGGGAACTCCTGATGAGGAAACACCCTCTATCCATACAGATTGGCATCTGTTTTGCAATTTAAAGTCTTAGAGAGGTACCTAGGGGCTCTGAGAGAGAGATTAATTGACTAGTCTGGGGTCTAGCCATGGACACAAAGCCAATATATGTCACAGACAAGAGCTGAATACAGGTTTTCCCGACTCTAAGGCCAGCTCTATTCACTGGACCACACTGCTTCTTTCTCCAACAGAGATCTAATAAAACCGTCTTTATTTCAAAGAAATAACCACAACATTAGTGAGATGTCGAGGATTATTTAAAAAATTCATTCAAAAATGTCCTGCCTATTACAAATAATAAATAATGTGAATGCAATATGAGCTGAGAACAGGTTTATAAAGTACTTCATGGCTTACAAAGTCATGGAATTTGAGAGTTGTTTGATTCTTCAACCCTTAGCACAATGCTTGGAACATAGTAGGTGTGTAAGAAATGTTTATTAAATGACTGACTAACATATCCAGCTTTTGCTCCATTGCTTCTAAAGACAGGGAACTCATCGCCTTTCCAGATAGGCCATTCTACTTTTGAATAGCTCTAATGTTAGGAAATTTTCAATTTCTTTTCCCCCAGTTGTCAAGTCTAATTTTGCCTCTTGGCAATTTTTACTGATTGATCCTAGTTCTACCATATGGGACTAAACATAACAAGTTGAATTTCTCCTCCACATAATAGACTTCCAATACAGGAAAAGAGCACTCTTGTCCCCTGAGTCTCCCTTTAGTCAGACTAAATATCTCCAGTTTCTTGAACCTTTCATTATACAAGATACAACTAAGGGCCGTCATCATATGGATCACCGTTCTCCCAATTCTTTCCAGCTTATCAATATAGTTTACATACATTTTCTGGTATTGCAAGCATAAGTCATGTAGCAGACCTTCCCAAGAACTTCAAATGGCACCCAAATGATTTAATTTAATTTAATTTTTCTTTGAATTCAAAACAGAAGAAAATAGAAGAAAAGTTTCTGCATTGAGAAGGAAATTGGGTTTTGAATATCCTGGGTGGTAGGTTTCTGTGATACGGTCATTAACTGGGACATGTAATTATAAGAATAATGATAGCTAAACTTAAGTAGCCAACTGTGTGCCAGGCACTGGACTAAGTGCATTAGAAATATTATTCTATTTTGTCCTCATCATAACTCTGGGTGGTAGGAGCTACTATTATTTCCATTTTACAATTGGACACACTGAAGTAAAGAGAAGTGAATTAACTTGCTCATATTCCTACAGCTAGAAGGTATTATTTGAACTCAGATTTTGCCCCCATTCTTTTTGTCACCTCGTTTTCCCATAGATCTGCCTGGAACACTCTCCTTCTCCATCTCTGCCTCCTGGCTTTCCTGGTTTCCTTTAAGCCCCAGATACCTTCCCCCACCCCCACATATACCCTAAAGGAAGCCTTTCTGGGTCCTCCTTAATATTGGTGTCTCCCCTCAGTTGATTACTTCCAATTTATCCTGCGGATAGTTTGTGGGGACATAGCTGCTGACATGAAGTCTCCCATATAAGAATGTAAGTTCCTTGAGATCATGACCTGTTTTATAACTTTCTTAGAGTAGGTACTTAATAAATGTTTATCAATTGACTGATTTTATGTGTTTTCCACACATTCTATTTGAGAGGGATCATTCTTCAGTGTTCTAAGTACAATAACAATTGTACAAGTCATCTTTATCTTGTTGGAAAAATGGAAAAAAGTCCTAGTTTTGGAGACATAGGATCTGGGCTCAAATCCCATTTTTGGCATCTACTGACTTTGTGACATGGGGGTAAAGAAAGCACTTGGCCTCCCTGAAGAACAAGTTTCTGCACTGCAAATTAGGAATTTGGATTAGATGATCTTTGTCATCCTTTCTCGCTCTAATCTATGGTGCTTTCTGAGTTATATGAAAGGAAAAAAAACACAATTTATATTATATTCATTTAATTATTTAATTATCACGTTTTTAAATATATATAATTTATTTAACTGGCTTCTATGAGCCAATCACTGTGCTAGATCTTGGGAAAAGAAAGACAGAAGTGAAGCAGCCCATGCTTCAAGGAGACTTTAGCTGAGGGAGGCAAACATACATACCTAAGGCTAGATAGATATATCTGAATCCATATTCTGGGACAGCCAAGTGATGTAGTGGATGGAGTGCCAGGCTTGGAGTTAGGAAGACTCATATTACTTAGCTTCCTAGCTGTGTGACCCTGGGCAAGTCACTTAATCCTGTTTGCCTCAGTTTCTTCATCTGTAAAATGATCTAGAGAAGAAAATGGCCAACTGCCCCAGTATCTTTGCTAAGAAAACCCCAAATGGGGTCCTAAAGAGTCAGACGCGACTGACACAACCGAACAATGCTGACAAACAGCTATATCCATATTTACAAATTAGGTTTAAAATAGACATCAGACTTTTTTTGGAGAAGCTATTATGGGGGAAGGTGGATCTGAAAAGGCTTCCAGTAGAAGGAGAGGAAGATGTGAGGAGGGAGTGATGGGGGACAGCTGGGGAAAAGGCAAGGACACAGGAGTGAGATAGAGTGACGTGGAAGGAGAAGGAAAATGCCACTTTGGCGAGGCCAAGGGGGTCACGAAGGGCAGTCATAGGTAATAAAGCCTTCCTTGATATTTAGCATTTGGGGATAATCTTCTGGAAATCTTCATAAATAACCAATGTTATGAAATAGATGTAGTTGAGCCAGAACCGTTGTGTTCTCTGTATATATTAAGAGTCTCATTCTCTGTTTCTTCTAACTGAAACACTTCCCTTATAGGAGATATTTATTATGAGTTCCTATGTGGGGTTGTTGCTTAACCCAAAGTGATAATCCTCAGTTTGTGATAGCTTAATCATTTCCATGGCAACCACCTACAAGTTAAGAGGTCATCGGAGGATTACAACTTCAGTTGGGAACAAACAATGAGAGGCGAACACTAAAACATGAAAATTCCAGCCGGGATGTACACGGAATAAGAAGGAAAAGGAGACAAAATGAAAAGGCCGCATTTGTTTCATTTAAAAATCACTGCATTCTAACGTCATCTGTTCTTTAAAAGAATCCTCAGGCCCTAGCTTGGGCAAGAGGCAGATGGTATCTTCTCATGAGGGATCAGAATGGACCAAATCATGTATCCATTAAGAGATTAGAGTTCTCAATTTCTCAAAGGGCGCCCTTTATCTGGGCTGCCTAGCATGAAGCATTTTACAGGAGAAATACACCACGTGGGTATGCTTGTACCTGGTCATTTGGGGTTTTCATAAAAAAAAAAAAGCCTTAATATCTTCATCTGGAGGAATTCTCTTTGACCTCTAAAGCCTACCTTTGAGGCCACTGGAGGCCACCTGCTGAATTAACAGCGAATTACATGGGGTTTCTAAGCTACTTTCTAATTGGAGAGGATCATCCAGAGCTCTTAGAGGGATAGGATCAGAGGAATCTGCAAAGCAGAAATACCTTCTCCTGATGTGCTCAGCAGTGGTCATCATGAAAGGAAAGTTTGAAATGTCTAAGCTGTATGTTGTAAACTATTTATCTTCAAAATTGAGATTTGGAACTATGACTTCAGAATGAATGCTTTCTGGTCTACTTTATGCATTTTGATCGCTTTTACCTTTTGCTAATAGGTCAGTAAATACAATAGGGAATGGAGGATTCTGGACATCTTGTCCTGGGACATATTTGGGTCAGGTGCAGAAACATCCCTAGGGTGTAGCGAAGGGAGGACAAAGTCCCTGACTCCCTGGGTTTTATGTTTTGGTTATTGTTCAGCCTTATCTGACTTTTTGCGACTCTGTTTAGGGTTTTCTTGGCAAAGATCTTGGAGTGGTTTGCCATTTCTATCTCCAACTAATTTTATAGATATGGAGATGCAAACAGGGGTAAGTGACTTGCCCAGAGTCCTACAGTTAGTAAGTGTCTGAGGCTGGATTTAAACTCCCAAAGTTGGGTTCCTGACCCCAGCATTCTATCTCTTCACTGGGTTCTGAGAGCACTTACTGACAAAGATTGAGGGGACTATTCATTAAGAAGTCTCTCCAGCAGCTGCTGTTAAAAAAAGACCAGAGAGTCCTTACCCATAAAAAGAACCATGGTGCTAAGCACTACATCAGTGCTTTAAAACAACTCATGTACACAAAGATACACAGCGCTTCTAAAACTACAAGGAAAATGGAAAACTAACACTGGTTTGTAATGAGTCTAAATCTTGTTACTTCCACTTACTGGCTGTGTGACCTTGGATAAGTCACTTATCTCTAGGATTCGGTTTCCTTCTGTAAAATGATGGGGTTATATAAAGTAACTTCTAAAGTCCCATCTAGCTCCAAATATGTGTTCCTAAAATGTCCATTGATGATCTTTTTTTCAGGGTTGTTCTTAATATTCACCTAAACCTACTTAGGGACATAAATGTGGGTTCCCCTCTTCTTGGCTCCATCTTCTCAGCCCCATTAGTGTGTTGGCTGCAGCCAGCCAGGTGGTGTAGTGGATAGAGTGCCAGGCTTAGAGTCAAGAGTGCCTCAATTCAAATCTGGCCTCAGATACTTACTAGTTGGGTGATCCTGGGTAAGTCACTTACCCTGTTTGCCTCCATTTCCTCACCTGTAAAATGAGCTAGAGAAGGAAATGGCAAACTGCTCCATTATTTTTGTCAAGAAAACTCCAAATGGGGTCATGAAGAATCAGATATGATTGAACAACAATGGCCAAACCCTAACAATCATTTTTAAGCATCCAGACTTTACCAGTGATAACTTCCACTCCAGCATCTCTAACCACATGGTGGTCCCTCTTAGTGACAATGTGTCCTTTTGCCTGAATTAATTGCTTCATAATTCCACAAGGAATAGATAAGCCTAGGGGAATAAAAGACCCATTCTGGATAGTCACCAAGTCTACATTTCCATTCACTTACCCCATCTTCTATTTGGCTCACCAAAATGCTCAATCAGGCTGGGCGAAAAATGACCTAACAAAAAAGTCATGAGCCTGGGGGATGCCTGGAGAAAAAAGTGTGGGAAGCTGTGCCACTCTTAATAATGAGGCATTTTATGTAATGCTCATCCTGTGTAAACTTATAACTAGTCTACTTTCCACAACTTTTTGCCAGGTGTCATTGGTTCCATGATGGTATCTTGGAAATGCTGAATACTTTTAGAATTCGAGACAAATAATAAAAAAGCAACTAAAATTGTTATCGCAATGCTTGACTTGAAATATTTCTAATTCTTCATAATTAATAAGGTGAATAGAGAAATGTATGTTCCTTTGTGATTTCTGGAAAAGCTATGTTTCAGTGTTTGGCCAATTGAATAGGAAGTATGCTTTAGTTTTAATAAAGCAGCACCCTTTGGTGCTATTGAGAATGCCTTTGGGGTGAGAACATCGTATATAACATGGTCCTTTTGTACATAAATTATTGAATTCCCTTAGGTGACTTTGGAGACCAACCTGACTTGATCACTGAATTTTGTTCTAGTGGAAGGAACAATGGCTGTGAAGTAAGAGGACCTGGATTCAAATTTTGCCTCTGTCTGTGTTTATGGGACTTTAGACAAATTACTTAAGTCCCTTGGACCTCAGTTTCCTTATCTGTTAAATGAAATTGAACCAGATGTCTTCTGAGGTCATTTCTACTTCTAAATGAATGATCCTGTGACTCCAAAAAACATTAGGATAATCACTAGGAACATTACAAAGGGAACAAGGACCTCTAACTTAACTTGTAAAACAGAAATCCCCAAAACAAAACTCAATATTTTCTTCTAGCTTTGTCACAAGAGGGTAAGAAAATCCAAGATCTATCATTACTGATTAGAGCAGTTTAGAGTAGGGATAGATACCCATTTTCTCTCCAAATAATTAAAAAAATTAAAAGTAATAACTAACATTTAAGGAGCATTTACTCTGTTCAGGAACTATGCTAAGTATTTTATAAATTTCATCTCAACTGATGCCTTCAATAGCCCTGGGAGGTGGGGGCTGTTACTATCCCCATTTTATGGATGAGAAAACTGAAGCAAACAGAGGTTAAGAGACTTTTCAAGGATCCCCCAGTGAGTATCTAGATCAAATTGGAATGTAGAGCTTAATGACTAACCCTGGCATTCTATCCACTGCATTACTTAGCTGCCTCTGTGAAGGTGTCTGGAGCAGGTGCCACGGGGCACCTAGAGTGTGGTTGGACGTCAAAGATGCCAGGTCATTTACTGCCAGGCTTTTGTCTGGCCATTGGACCTAGACGACTCTGGAAGGGAGAATGAGGTGGATGGCTTTGTGCAACCCTGCCCCAATTAAATCCAATTCACACAAAAGCCAGGACATCACCCTGGGATGCCATTCGTTGGTCTTCTTCAGAATGAAGGACCCCTAGTTATCACAGGAATACGTGTGAGGAAGCAAGTGCCACCAGGCACGGCAGGTCTGTGTCAGTCATCACTTTTGGTCCAGGTTCAGTGGGATGGAGAAGGGAACCGTTAATAAGCAGCAACCACTACCAAAAGGACCTGTAAGAGTCCTCTTAGACTAGAGATTCATAGACTCCCTGCTGTACTGTACAATGGCACAGGAGAAGATCAGCCCTGGCCATTTAGGACAAGATAGGATTCAGATGGACAAAAGCAGCCAATAATCATGTTGCCCCCCTCAGAATAGTGTTTTTTTAAGTGTATAACAAAATATGTATAATTACCATTGAAACACATAAAAATGATTAAAGAAACAACAATCAAATTCCTATTCCTCCTGAAAAAGATCCGTGTATACCGTGGAGGTCAGAGGATCCAAGTAAAGAACCCCTGGAATAGAGTCTGATCCTGTCACTCAAGGACTGTCTGGGATGAGGAATCGGTTCTAGGTTTGGTTATTGTCCTCATTCAGTTACTTTTCAGTCACGTTCAGCTCTTGGTGACCTCATTTGGGGTTTTCTTTGCAAAGAAGCTGGGATAGTTTGCTATTTCCTTCTCTAGCTCATTTTACAGATGAAAAAGGAAACCAAAGGATTTAAATGACTTGCCCAGGGTCACACCGCTAGTAAATGTCTAAGACCCATTTTGAGTTCACAAAAATAAGCCTTCCTGACTCCAGACCTAACGCTCTAGTCATTGTGTCACCTAGCTGCCCAGTCTAGACTTAAATATCAGGGATATTTAAAAATCATTCTACTTTAAAGTAATCTGCTACTCTGATCAACACAATGATCAGTTACTTTTTCAGAAGCCTGGAGGAACAAGCAGGCATGCTGGTGAAATATTTAACAACTGGCTCTTTTGGGGGATATATATATATATATGTATATATATATATAATATATATGACACATTTTTGGGGGCTTGGCCATTCTCACTTTTTATTAGGGTGTGTTCCTTTTTAATTTTTTAATTTTTAATTAATTTTTAAAGTAGCAGGAGTGGAAATAGCTATTCCCTTCCCATTTATTTTTTTTAAATTTTTTTATCTTTGAAATTTTTAAATTTTATTTAATTAATAAATTTAGGGTATTTCCCCATGATTACAAGATTCATGTTCTTTCCCTCCCTTCCCCACACTCCCTTCCCATAGCCAATGTGCAATTTCACTGGGTTTTACACGTGTCATTGATCAAGACCTATTTCCATACTATTGATATTTGCACTAGGGCGATCTTTACAGTTGTGACACACTTTTAAGTTGAATCTGCTTCATAAATAACTTTCTTAAATGCTTTTAAAAGTCCAAGTGATTAACAAAAGAATAAATCAAGCCCTGGCAATGCTTGTCAAGTTTTGAGCGTAAGAGCTCACAGTGAAAACTGAATGGTTGGCTAGTTGGATCTGGTGCTAGCATAGCCCAGCAAGTTACCTACCTCCTGAACAGGAGATGATGGGCTCACAGGGTGGGCTGAGAGGCAAACTTTTTGGACATGGCTAGTGTGGGGATTATTTTTTTCGTTTTGTTTTGGGGAGGCATCTTTGTTACAAAGGTTTTGTTTTTCATTTTTCAATGGGGGAGGAGGTAGGAGGTTTATAAATAGATTTTTTTGTTAACTAAAAAAAAATTAAAATTTAAAATGAAGCAATCTATTATTTATAGAATCCTCAGGCCTGAGCTTGGGCAAGAGGTTAATGCATCTTCTCATGAACAGTACAGTCTCTACTGAGGCTATCCTTCTCCTCCTAATAATAGTGGGAAGAAGGCAATACCTAGTCTGTGGTAGCCAGGAATAGTACTCTTCTGTCTCTCTCCTGGGCCAATTTCTCTCACTCCCATATAACTTGCACGCTCAGTGGGGAGCACGGAAATAGAGGAGGACACAAAGGAAGAGGAATGCCGGGGCAATTTTTCAGGGGAGTATGTGTTGGGAGAGGGCACGGAGCCTCCAGTGCTAAAGGCTGTCTGAATGGCTCTGCTAATGAATTCTACTTGCTGTACATAATGTACTGCATTTAAAATGAAGAAAAACAGGGAGATGAAAGTAACAACTCCCATGCAACTGACAGTTTTCTGCTAGGTCTGAATCCTGGAAGAAAATACATTACCAAGTACAAGGGGAACATAAGATGGTATAAGAAAGAGATGTGCAGGCATAATTCTCTGGGAGATACCCAGATCCATCATTTTACGTGACTTAGTAATTCTTCATACAAAGATGTTTATCACACTTGGGATGACAGAAGGCTGATATACTATAATGTGTAAGAACCTCCTAAATCTTCATAGCTTTTTAAAACAGAGGATTAGAGAGAATTATAGGTACCCTGCACAATCCATTAAACAGACCCCATAAGGAAACTTATTTTTGCCACCTTTAAACATTTACGAAATAACAGGATGAGGTAAACAAAAACATTAAGAAATCTGATGTGCTAGAAATAAATGACCTCTCTATTCCCTTCCAACTGTAACATTTGACTATTCTAATATACTTATTTTTCTATAAAAGGTCTTGCCATTTATTGTGAAAAATCAGTGCCAAGGTTTGATAAACATCTCAGGAACAACCATATGGCTTGTTAGTGACAGAGCCTACTGAGATTTAGTATTAATCTTTAATTAGTTATTTATAATTAAAGTATAAGACTAGATCATCCTGTGTGAGTAAGTTATTTTCCAAAATTAAGGGGGTGCTTTTTAGAAGGTGTATGAACTCCTCTAGACCACTAGGGCTTAATCAATCAATCTTAGGCCATCACAAACACGCCTACGCATCTCTTATACTAGCGTGTGTACCAGGACAGTGGAGTATCCTAGGTGCTGGTCAAACAAAAATAAAAATGAACAAGATCCTTCCCCCAAGGAACTAACATACTAGTATGGGGGCATGACTATAAAAATAATTGCAAAAGAGGTTACGAAGTAAAAACGATGAAATTTCCTGGAGGAAGATGAGGACATTGACATCGGGGATGGGGAAATCGGGCTGATAGAGGAATTGGTCCTTGAGCTGAGCCTTGAAGGAAGCTGTGAATTCTAAAATGTGAAAATGAAGAGGGAGAGCATTTTGAACGTGTTAACATCTTGTTCAAAGGTGCGGAGATGAGATGAAATATTGGAATGGGGAGCAGCAAGTAGACCAGATTGGCTGGAATGAAGAAGGGACAGAGGAGGTGGGAGCCACTTTGGGAGGAATCTTACAAACCAAGTAGATTAGTTTTTTTTTTAATTTCAGCCTGGAGAGAAGAAGCATCCTCCCTAGCATCTTGTGTAAGGGTCAAACATGTACTTTCTCCATTAGGAGTATCAGCTTGACAGCTGTAAGGAAGATGGAAGAGAGTAGGGTCATCACTTTGAAATAATTTAGTGTTTTTCACTGAATTATGAGCTCTGCCCCTAGGTAATTAGTGACTGTTTTCATGGCTGGATTCTTTTGTACATTTAGGTAACTGAGTCAAATACAACTAACCAAACTGATTATATAGTGAGCTCCTGATTAGTTCATAGAATGATTCCTCTGAAGTGACTGCATTATTTGAATTCATGATGCACATTTCCATTGGACTGAAACTAATTAGAAGTATGAATACTGTGAATTCAAATGCATGTGACTATTTCAGGAGATTCATTATTAATACCAATAGAGACTAGTACACAGTCAACTTGATCTGGTCATTGGAAGGGCTAAAAAGTAAGTCAATATGTCTTTGTTTGTGTGTGAGACAAACAAACCTGTGATCCAGTGTTTTCAGCACTCCTAATGACCAACTATAACCAATCCATTTAGTAATTTCAGTTACTGAGTTGTATAATAACCACAAAATCACCCAACATGTCAGTTCAGTGAGTGCATACGAGCATCGCCCAAGATAGACAGATAGTTTCTAAAAGATTTTGATGGGACCATTCACAAGAATCCTATTGGACTTGGAGAATTAATACTCCTTCTAGAGAGTACAACTTTCTTCTGCAGAGTAACTAACCCCCGTGGGATGATCTGGCCTTCCCCAAACACACATGCATGCATTCCCACTTATAATTTGTTCTATGTGATTTACACATTAATTACATTCTAACTTAACCATTCTTTGAAATAGTCCAATCAAAATACACAAAGCAAAGCATAGAAGGTGGGAAAAGAAGTATTGGATACAAGTAAAGCAGAAAAGCTATCTGAATTTCACAGTGGGCCAAAATTCAGAGCAATTATTTAAAAAAATATAGGAAAAGACTATATTATAGCAAAAGTACCATGTAGATGCACTACTAGACTATAAGTTTCACGGGGGCAGTGACCACTACTTCCCTGGACTTTATGTCTTCCCTGACCACTTAGCAATGCTTTGTATAAGATATGCATTTTCTTGAATTGAATTGAATGCTATAAAATAGGGGAAGGGGACATCCCCATTCCTCACTGATTTCATCTTTATTTGTGCACTGTATCTAGCTTTGGTAACCTTACTTCTAAAAGAATATGAAGAAACTGGAGAAGCCCCTGAGGACAACAATGAATGAATTAAAGCACATAAAACAGATTTATAGATATATAAACATAAAGGATTTGGAAAGGGTTAGTCCAGGAGAAAAGGTCAAGGGGTGATGATAATCATTCTCAAGTAAGTAAATAATTATTATTAGGATCATGTGACCAGATATTTATCACATCTACAGGGACACAAACAATAGGAAGCTGGCCTAAAATGTAGCATAAGGAAATTTGTCTAAATCCAAGGAAAAATGATTTAAATGTTGGAAATATGCTATCTAAATGGTCTCTCACACTAAAACTATCAAATAATTTGTATTTATGGACTTATTTAAAAATAACACAAATATTCATCGTTTCTCAGTGGTTTAGGTCAAGTACTTTCAGAAGGCAAAAGATTCCACTGTGTGTGGTCTCTAATATCATTGATTCTGGTTCTCAGGCATCTCATTTCAGATATTGAATTTCAAGCCTTTTTATCATAAGGCAGGCCTTTAGCCAGGACTGTGATGGTAAATGTTCAACAGCAGTCTTATTGAAAATGCACAATAGTTTCTGTTTAATCTGTATTTTTAACATTTTCTCCATGAATTCCTTAAGTCTAAATAGTCAACCAAGTAATAAACTAAGTCCTGAATTGCAGTGTTTGCTGGTTTTCAGGGTATAAATGCTTAAACTGAAAATTTAACCATCAGCCCTCTTGAACCAGTAGGAGCTGGCTAAAATACTTGGGCTCTCAGAGATGCTTTGCTTTGATAAAATTCTAATTTGTTATTTTTATCAATGATGGTAGTATATTTCATAGCATATTACTACTTACTGGTATCTTTTGCTCTATGAATCAGAGAATTATGAATTGGGAGCTGGATGGAATCTTAGAGGTCATCAAGTCATTTTACATGAGTGAACTAAGGTCCAGAGAGATTAAGCAACTTTCCCGAGATCACAATGTATTAAGTAGAAGAGATTGGATTTGACCTAGGTCCTCTAACTATAAATCCATTGCACTTTCTATTTTCCCATGATGGAAAAGGTATAGTTCTTAAAAAGTTGACTTTAAAAATTTTTCCCCATTGATTTACATAAACATTTTCTTGGAAAAGAACTAAATATATCACCGTTCATTGACCCAGTTTAAGGCATAATCCACTTAGACAGAATTCTGTGGTTTCTCTATGTGTCATTGCTATTGGGACCTGGTGAATTTAATCTCTATTATCTCTTTTCCTGTCTAGTCAACCCTTGGGAGTACCAACTTTGACATATTTTCTGTTTATTCATATAACTCAAAAAATTTCATTGCTTTAGTGCAGATAGAGATATTTAGTGTGAAGTGCGCCGGATTCGGAATTGGAGGACTTGGGAATGAATCCCGACTGTCAATTACTACTTGCATAACCTTGCAAAGCTCTTAATCTATATGGGTCTTGGTTTTCTCATTTGCAAAATGTAGGGAGATGAACTAGGTGAACTCTAAAATTCCTCCTCTCTCTCTACATTTGTGATTTTATGATAAATATAGTTAAGCTGTTAATTTACAATATTACATATCTGTCTAGAACCTACTTTTCATAGATTCATTTAAAGTCAGGCTAAATCAATAGGGCCTATTAAGAGCAAAGAACTCTGTTGGTCATGGTGTAGAAATAATATTTAAATAAGATATATTCCCACCTAGATCCTTATTTGCAAGGAGGCTGAAGAATAGCTTTTCTCAGCTAGAAGGAAGAACTGAAAGAATGCACTAGAAAAGCCTGGGAACTTTTGAACCCTATCGAGAGAAGGGGGCTCTGGGGTGCAGACATTTAGTGCTAGTGGCCAGTTGATTAAAACTGAGGGGTGTTGCCATTACAAACTAAATACAGTCATGGTTCATTGACCCATTTAAGGCATGGTCTACCTAGACAGAATTCTGTGGTTGTCATTGCTACTGGGACCTGGTGAATTTATCCCTTGTTTATTAACCGCTCCCCTGTCTCATCGATGCCTGGCTAACTGACATAATTTCCCCTTAGAATTTTCCTACTAAATTCAACTTTGTTTATTTGTTGTATTTTTATAATGCATTTTGGTTTCAATTTTAAAAAAATAAGCTGGTTTTTATGGTATTTTGAGTGAATGTTTGCTATAAAGTAGACTAACCAAGAGGGAGAAAAAAAGGAACTCATGGACCAGTTATCCTAATCTTAACTACAAGTCTATATTGAAGATCTCTTTCCTTCTTTGCTTCTCTGTCTCTCTCCTTCTCTTTATCTTTGTCTTTATCTCTCAGCCAGCCACAAAGGTGGATTTCCCTGTATGAGGGACTAGCTTAGAATCAGGATGACCTGAGTTCAAATATTGTTTCTGACCCTTTGTAGGTCTGTGACTTTGGCCAAATCATTTAACCTTTCCAAATCAGTTTTTTCTTCTGTAAAATTAGAAGAATGGATTATAATCTCATAGATCCTTTCCACCTCAAAATCTTTTGATCCTGAAGATATGTTCCTTCTGCCAAGGAATTTATCATGTAATAGATATGAAAGAACTTGAAGGAGAATTTATAATCATATATCTTGTATTTATTTAATTCTGTAAAATTTAAAAAATCTCTCACATCAATCTTATGGTATTATAACTGCCATTATAATGCCCATTTTATAAATAAGATATAGAGAGACTACAAGTCACCAATCATACTGCTATGTATTAGAGGCAAATTAGAATCCAGAGTTCTAGACTGCTAGCGCAACTGTCTTTTCACTATATTTCTTTTCCAACTGATCTAGAAACTTTCATTCAAGGTATGATCTATAACCAAGTCATACTTTGTTTTTACACATAATCCCTTGTATTCCTTTTGAAATTGTATCTCCTTTTTTCCTTTTACCTTTTGAAGAGAGTATGACTTCTTTAGTTTCATTGGTAGCTTGATTTTGTTTTGCCATCATTTAAAAAATCTACCCTCTATACAAATTCTAGCTTTTTACTTAAAAAAATCTATCTATCTATCTATCTATCTATCTATCTATCTATCTATCTATCTATCTATCTATCTATCTATCTATCTATCTATCTATCATATCCCTCTTTCTTTTCTTATCCCAGAGAATAATGTTTATAATAAGGAATAAAAGACAGGGAGAAAAACAGTTCAACAAAATTAACCAATACATAAAAGAAGTCTTAGATTCTATGTTGTGTTCTACATCTATAGTTCCTCACCTCTGACCAAAGAAAATGTGACGAGGGGCTAGGACAGGAAGATTTGGCCCCATTTTCAGTAAAACTCTTTAGGAAAGTTATAGATTAAAAAAAAAAAGACTCCTTTCTCTTAAATTTATTTATTTGCTTTTCACTTCCAGAGAATTAGCCTTCGCCTCCATTTTTTCCCATTGGCTCTGTTGCTACCATAGCCCCACTCTGGATACTGGACTCCCTCTCTCTAGCCCTCAAGGGCTTCCATTTCTCTGTGGGACTCCCTGCTAACAGCTAGCACACTTTACTCTGTTTCTGTTGGTAAGTCACAGTGTTGTGGTAAGTTGTGTTATCGCGAAATTCCGTGAAGTGTAAACTTAAAGGGACACATCCTGAATGCAGCGTATTTGGTGGCAATTTACTGAAGGAGAGCCCCTTAAAAAGGTTTTGTTCTCTGAAGTGTTTATTTTGACAGATGAAGATCCCCTAATGTGAACTTAAGCACATTACATTCCTTATTTTTCATTTTGCACTGCTTTTTAAAAAATACCATGTTGCCATTTCCCAAACAGATGCCAAAGACATGATTTATTCACACTTTTTCAACAGGGAATATCAGTTGTTTTAGACTCCCACTTTTTCTCACCCCAGACAATCTTGTCATTTCTCATGATTCATCACTATGTGCAATGTGTTGGAATTATCAATTCGATGACTTTAGACAAGATGATTCAGGAAACTAACGCTGCAATCCCACTGCCTATTCTTGAGGATCTAGCTATGTATAGAGCCACTGGAGGAGAATCTGGTCTTTTTTTGAAGCTTCCACATTGACATAGGTGAGTGTGAGTGGCCATTTCTCTCTCCTCGTGCCTGTTTTTCTTTCATGCCTACTGTAGATCGGGATCTACACTCAGAGGATGACTCCTAAGCATGGAATCTCTCAAAATTCAGTGTCTCAAAAAATGTACATTTTTGAGTAATTATGGTGGTTGGAAGGGACAGGAGCAACCTTTACCTAACAAGTTTTTGTCTACACAAATCACCAGATGAACCCATTTATTGAGAGTTTACTATGTGCCAGGCACTCTGTGTATGTGTGTGTGTGTGTGTGTGTGTGTGTCTTGGGGGGGGAAGAGTCATAATTTGGAGGAGGATCCATTGGAAAATGGAGAAATTTCCTAGTGAAACCTATCACTGGAGAACCACTAGAAAGGTACAAAGCTTTTGAAATAAGTACAGAAACTTTGCACATACTAAATGCTTACGAAGAGCTTGAGATGCATCTCTATTTTTAAATATTTCTATTTACCTTCACCTCATCTAAAGGAGGAGTCAATTTCTTTTCATGGCCACTCTTCTTCTATCTTTTCTTCTCCAGCCCTCTTCCAGTTTACAAAATTCCAATAGCCCATTCAAAACTTCTAGACTGACCAGAAATAATATTTTTTAAAAGTATTTATTTATTTGTTACATTAAAATACCCAATTAACTTCTTCCTTACCTCTTCTTCCCCCACTAGAGAAGGCAGCATTTGACAATATATGTGTATATATAAAACCATGTCTTACTTATTTCTGTTTTTCAGTTCCTTCTCTGGAGGCAACATACACAAGTCATTCTTCAAACAGGATTTCCATTGGTGTATATAATAATTGATAGTAATGCCCAAGACCAACTTATTTTAATTGCTTGGAGACTAGCATAAATGATGGTTTTTTAAAAAATTTTACAAAGCATAGAGGAGAAATTTCATTGAATGGGAGAGTAGTGAGTTTGTCACCAACAATGATGAGTTGATCAAGTTTTCAAGCTTATGTACAAGGCTGTAGTATAATTATGAAGTATAATTAACTTTAGGAATGATTAACCTCAGCTGGCAAGATCAGAAAAAATACCTTTCCTAACTGGCCACTTTGGAAGAATGAGACAAAAGAAAACAAACCCTTGAAACCTTTGAGAAAGAACCTGGTTTCCCCAATATGAATCTAGTGCACAATTTAAGATCCTAGGAATGAATTAAATATCTGATTACTTTAATTGTTTATCTAGTCACCTTCCTTGACTACTCAGATTTGGTAAATTAAAAAACTTGCCAGTATGGTTTAAAGAGGGCACAGCTAAGGTCTTCAGCTATCTTTTCCAAAGGCTTTATCTTCTCCTACCATAAAGGCTGGCATTTTTATCTGGAACCCTAATTTGGTCTGGATAATCCCCACCCCACCCACCCCACACAAATTGGTATTTAAACCTCAAAACCTTTAGCTAACTACATCTGTCATTGATATTTTATTGTTTAATTTCTTTTTATGGAGCCAAATTACATCTCTCCCACATACAGCCGGCACTTTACATGTCTAATTTGTCGACATGTTCTATAATGATAATTTCATTGATTTAGAAAGTGACATTATGAGCAACATATGTTCAGTTTAGCAGTAGACCTTGTTATGGCAATCAATTTTTTTTCCTCTAGAACTCAACTCTATTCTACATTCAGAGGCAGCTGAATCATTTAACCAATTCGTATTCTCATAAAAAATAAGAAAGAAACATGCTTGTACTCATCTTCTCTTTAAAAAAGAAAAATCCTCACTTTTGTGCAATTTACAATGTGCAGTCTAAGTATTGCACAACTGGGGAAAGCCCCAAAACAACAGAGCAAAAGGCACCGAATAACAAAGGAGACGACATAAAGGAAATGGTGTTTCACAGTTATAAAAGTGCACTCTTTTGCTCCTTTTCAATAGTTAACATTCCTTTTATCCCAATTTTTGCCTCTTTAAAAGCTCTGTTACTCTGCAACGGAAATATTTAAGGCAACTATCTAGATGTAACTCTTTTATCAGCTTGTAAGTACTCGGGGGAAATAGGTTTTCTTAATAGAACAATGCAATTAGGTTCTTGCATTAGTATAATGCCATATACATTATGTGGGTATATAAAACGTGTAATAATGCTGATGATAATTTAAAGATCAATACCAGAGTTTAGCGCGACAAGACGCACATCCTAATAGAACACAGAGCTTTTTTATCTGCTGTCCCCGGGGACGGTGGATGGGAGGTACGTTGGCCAAGTCCTCTGGGGTTCCCTGGAGAGTTCTTGGGCATCGTGATGCCAGGGAAGGAGCCGTTGCTTTGAAATCAAGAGGACTATAGTTGGGATTCCAGCTTCTCTCATTCCATTTGTGACCTCGGGAAAATCCCTTACCTATTCCTCCCCAGGATGTGCATCTGTCGAATGAAGGGGTTCTTCCAGGTGCCTTCTAGACAGCTGGCTGTCACAGCAAGCATTGTGCCTGGAGTCAGGAAGACTTGAGTTCAAATCCAGTTTCAGAGGCCCATTAGCTATGTGACTTGGGGCAAGGTACTTAAACGTGGATTGCCTCAGTTTTCTCAACTCTAAATTGGGGATAATAATAACACCTACCTTCCAGGGTTCTTGCGAGGATAAAATAATATTGTAAGACATTTAATAAAGTGCCTGGCAGACAGTAGGAGCCTAATAAGGCTTTATTGTGTCTATCCCCCTTAATCTCCAAGACTATGAATTTTTTTAAGCCGTTACCTTCTATCTCAGAATCATACTCATTATTAATTCCAAGGCAAAAGAGCATTGAGGGCTAGGCAACTGCAGTTAAGTGACTTGCCCATGGTCACATATCTAGGAAGTGTTTTGAACCCAGGACATCTCATTTGTAGGCCTGGCGCTCCCTCCACTGAGCCATCTAAGTCGCCCTAGTTCTATGACTTTTTTTTTGAATTTAAACATTTATTAATAATCATTTTTAACATGGTTACATGATTCATGCTCCTATTTTCCCCTTCACCCCCTGCACTCCCCCCACCCATGGCCAATGCGCATTTCCACTGGTTTTATCATGTGTCCTTGATCAAGACCAATTTCCAAATTGTTGGTAGTTGCATTGGTGTGGTAGTTTCGAGTCCACACCCTCAATCATGTCCACCCTGACCCATGCGTTCAAGCAGTTGTTTTTCTTATATGTTTCCTCTCCTGCAGTCCTTCCTCTGAATGTGGGTAGCATCTTTACCATAAATCCCTCAGAATTGTCCTGGGTCATTGCATTGCTGCTGGTACAGAAGCCCATTACATTCGATTTTACCATAGTATATCAGTCTCTGTGTACAATGTTCTTCTGGCTCTGCTCCTTTCACTCTGCATCAGTTCCCGGAGGTCTCTCCAGTTCACATGGAACTCCTCCAGTTTATTATTCCTTTTAGCACAATAGTATTCCATCACCAGCATATACCACAATTTGTTCAGCCATTCCCCAATTGAAGGACATCCCCTCGTTTTCCAGTTTTTTGCCACTACAAAAAGCGCAGCTATAAATATTTTCGTACAAGTCTGTTTATCTATGATCTCTTTGGGGTACAAACCCAACAATGGTATGGCTGGAACAAAGGGCAGGCATTCTTTTATAGCCCTTTGAGCATGATTCCAAATTGCCAGCCAGAATGGCTGGATCAGTTCACAGCTCCACCAGCAATGCATTAATGTCCCAATTTTGCCACATCCCCTCCAGCATTCATTACTCTCCCCTTCTTTCATTTTAGCCAATCTGCTAGGTGTGAGGTGGTACCTCAGAGTTGTTTTGATTTGCATTTCTCTAATTATTAGAGATTTAGAACATTTTCTCATGTACTTATTGATACTTTTGATTTCTTTACCTGTAAATTGTCTATTCATGTCTCTTGCCCATTTATCAATTGGGGAATGGCTTGATTTTTTATACAATTGCTTTAACTCTTTGTATATTTGAGTAATTAGACCCCTGTCAGAGTTTTTAGTTATAAAGATTTTTTCCCAATTTGTTGTTTCCCTTCTGATTTTGACTACATTGTTTTTGTTTGTACAAAGGCTTTTTAGTTTAATATAATCAAAACCATTTAATTTACATTTTGTAATTTTTTCTAACTCTTGCTTGGTTTTAAAGTCTTTCCTTTCCCAGAGATCTGACAAGTATACTATTCTGTGTTCACTTAACTTGTTTATAGTTTCCCTCTTTATATTCAAGTCGTTCACCCATTCTGAATTTATCTTGGTGTAGGGTGTGAGATGTTGATCTAGACCTAATCTCTCCCATATTGTTTTCCAAATTTCCCAGCAGTTTTTGTCAAATAGTGGATTCATGTCCCAAAAGTTGGGCTCTTTGGGTTTATCATACACTGTCTTGCTGCTGTCATTTACCCCAAGTCTATTCCACTGATCCTCCTCTCTATCTCTTAGCCAGTACCATATTGTTTTGATGACTGCTGCTTTACAGTATAGTTTAATATCTGGTACTGCTAGGCCCCCTTCCTTCACATTTTTTTCATTATTTCCCTTGATATTCTTGATCTTTTGTTATTCCAAATGAAATTTGTTATAGTTTTTTCTAATTCAGCAAAGAAGTTTTTTGGTAGCTTGATAGGTATGGCGCTAAATAGGTAAATTAATTTGGGTAGAATTGTCATTTTTATTATGTTAGCTTGTCCTACCCATGAGCAATCAATGGCTTTCCAATTGTTTAAATCCAGTTTTATTTGTTTGGAAAGTGTTTTGTAGTTGTTTTCATATAATTGCTGTGTTTGTTTTGGTAGATAGATTCTTAAGTATTTTATATTGTCTAGGGTGATTTTAAATGCTGTTTCTCTTTCTACTTCTTGCTGCTCTAATGTGTTGGAAATGTATAGAAATGCTGATGATTTATGTGCATTCCTAGTTCTATGACTTTTAAAGAGTTTATGGATAAAAAAATGAGAATGAGGGAAGAATGGTAGTAAGGATCAAGGAAGGTGTAAATCTTCTGAAAGGAAAATGTTAGGGTTAAGTAATTATTTTCAGGAAGGGGCTTGTCTAGGTTAAATTTACTTTTGTTTGCTGTATATATTATTCTGTCTTCATTGTAGTCATCACAAAGTCTTTTCTCCAATGGAGCAATATAGGAAATAACATGGAGACTGCGGGCTTCACACGGCCATACCATAAATCAGTTGTGAACCTTTCCCACATCACCATTCTATCATGACTGCAACCGTGTAATCAGGATTGAGAAAGGAAGTTATTGGGGGCAGAGCCAAGATGATGGAGTAGAAGCACAGAAAAAAATGCTTCATAATGACTGCTGGGGGTACAGAAGTGAGAAGGCAGGGAGAGAGTATATGGTTCTCTGGAGTGAGGAGGGAGCACAGTATGGAAGAAGGCCACAGCAAGGAGCCCAAGCCTGCAGGAAGCCCCTCCTGACCAAAGACCCCTCCAGGTGGCTGTTAGAGTTATTTATACCCCCAGGCCAACCAACTTTTGCCCCTGACTCACAACATCTGGGAACATTCCAATCTCTCTAACTGCCTCCCTTGTCAATTAAGGTGATATCCAACATTTCTCAGGATTTGACTATAACAGAAATGTGTTTTTCATGACAATAAAAATAAATTTTATAAATGATTTCAAAATTCAAATGACAGAAGCAGAGGGGAAATGAAGGAGAAAAATGAAAACAAGGCAAAATAAAATTGGCCAAAAGGAAAAAGAGGTACAAAAATTCAATGAAGAAATGAGTTTCTTTAAAAGTACAATTTACCAAATGAAACTAATTCTTTAAAAATTAGGATTTGGCAAGTATCATGAGATATCAAGAAACAACAAAACTCAAAAGAATTAAAAAGAAACAAAAGAAAACATGAACTATCTCATTGAAAAAACAACTGGCCAGGAAAATAGAACTAGTAGAAACAATTTAAGAATTATTGAAGTTACCTAAAAGTTATAATTTTTTTTTAAAAAGCCTGGATGTCATATTTTAAGAAATTACAAAAGAAAATTGTCCTGCTATTTCTGAACAAAAGGGCAAGATAAAAATGGAAAAATCCACCCCAAACCATAAAATAAATCCCTAAATGACAACTCCCAGGAACATTATAGCCAAATTGAATAACTCCCAGGCCAAGGAGAAAATACTGAAACCAGTTAGAAAGAAACAATTCAAATATTGTGGAGCCACAGCTAGGATTTCACAGGATTTAGCAGCTTCCAACCCAGAATCACCTACCCAGCAAAACTGAGTATACTCTTCCGGGGGTGGGAGGAATGGTCAATTAATAAAATAGAAGACTTTCAAGCATTTGTAATGGAAAGAGGAGACCCAAATAGAAAATTTGATGTTCAAATACAGGACTCAACATAAGCATACAAAGGTAAAGAAGAAAGAGAAAATTTAAGGTATTCAATAAGGTCATATATTTCTACATGGACAGATGATATTTGTAACTCTTAAAAATTTTATCAGTATTACAGTAATTAGAAGGAGTATACATAGAGGGTGTGGGAGTAAGTTGATTAAGAAATCATGATATGCAAAAAAAAAATCAAGGAGTGAAAAAGAGGATTGTACGGAGAGAAAATAAAAGGGAGAGGTAAAAAGGGGGGAGGTAAATTATCTTATCTAAAGAGATATGAAAAAACTATTATACTAGACTGGATGATGGGCAATGCTTCAACCTTTCATTATAATTGACTCAGAGAGGGAATGACAACCATATTCATTTGGGTAGGGATTCCTATCTTATTATGTATAGAATTAGGAAGGAATAAGACAAGGGGCAGGGAAAGTGGGAGGTATTGATTAAAATCAAAACATTTGTGAGGAGGAACAGAGTAAGAAAGAGCAGGATCAAAAGGGGAAAATAAGATAGATAACACACTTTGTAATAATAACTGTGAATAAGAAAAGGATGCAACTCATCCATAAAAAGGAAGTGGATAGCAGAATGGATTAAAAATCAGAATTCTATGATACATTTTTTAATGAGAAACACATTTGAGGCAGGGAGATGCACAGAGTAAAGGTAAGGGACTAGAGTAGAATTGAATGTGCTTCATCTGAAGTAAAAAAAAGGAAGAATAGCAATCATAACCCCAGGCAAAGCTAAAGGAAAAATAGAACAAATTAAAAGACATAAGGAATGAAATTACATCTAGATAAAAGGTACCATAGACAATAAAGTAATATCAATACTAAACATTTATGCACCAAATGACATAGCCTACACATTTTTAAAGGAGAAATTAAGTGAGCATTAGGAAGAAATAGTAAAACTATACTAGTAGGGAAACTTCAACTTTCTCCTTTCAGATCTAGATAAATTGAACCAAAAAACAAGTAAAGAAAGTGAAAGAAATTTTAGAAAAATATTAGATTTAATAGATCTCTGGAGAAAACTGAATGGAAATAGAAATGATATATCATCTTTTTAGTAATACATGGCACCAACATAAAAACTGGCTATGTATTAGGGCATAAATACTTCACAATGAAATGCAAAAAAGCAGAAATAATAAATGCATTCTCTCTAGATCATAATGCCATAAAAATTATAATCAGTAAAGGTCCATGGTAAGGCAAATAAAAATTTATTGGAAACTAAATAGTCTAATTCTTTAAAACAGGTGGGTCAAAGAAGAAATTATAGAAACCATAAATAATTTTATTAAAGAGAATGAGGATAAAGAGACAGCAAATCGAAATTTATTGGATATAACCAAAGCAGTAATAAGGAGAAAATTTATATCTTTAAATGCTTATATAAATAAAATTGAGGAAAGGCAGATCAATGAATTGTGCATGCAACTAAAAAATAGAAAAAGAACAATTAAAAAATCCACAATTCAAGGCTAATTTGGAAATCTAAAAATTAAAGGAGAAATCAATGAATCTGAAAGAGAACCATTGAATTAATAAATGAGACAAGGAGCTGGTTTTATGAGAAAATTAATTAAATAGATAGAGCTTTGGCTAATTTGATTAAAACAAAGAAAGAACATCAAATTAACTATATAAAAAATGAAAAGGGTGAATTCACCACCAATGAAGAGGAAATTAAAGCAACCATCAGGTGCTATATTGCCCAATTAAAAGCCAATAAATCTGACAATCTGAGTGAAATGGATTCAAAAATATAAATTCTCCAGATTAACAAAAGAGGAAAGAAAATACTTAAATAATCCCATCTCATAAAAAAGGAATTGAATAAGCCATCTGTGCATTCCCTAGGAAAAAAATCCCTAGGGCCAGATGGATATGCACATAAATTCTAAAGAACAATTAATCCCAATACTGTGTAAATTATTTGAGAAAATAGGCAAAGAAGAAGTCCTATCAAATCCTTTTAATGATACAAATATGATGTAGATACCTAAGCCAGGAAGAGCCAAAATAGAAAAAGAAAATTATAGGTCAATTTCATTAATGAAAGTGATAACTGTTGGAGGGATTGTGGCAAAATTGGGACACTAATGCATTGTTGATGGAGTTGTGAAATGATCCAGCCATTCTGGAGAGCAATTTGGAACTATGTACAAGGGGCCATTAAAAATGGAGAAAGGACATACTCATATAAAATATTTATAGCAGCTTTTTGTGGTGGCAACAAATTTGAAATTGAAGAGATGTCCATCAATTGGGGAATGGCAGAAAAATTGTAGTGTATGATGGTGATGGAATACTAATGTGCTAAAAGAAATGATGAGCAGGATAATTTCAGAAAAAGCTTAAACTGATACAGAGTGAATTAAACAGAACTAGGAGATCATTATACATAGTAACAGTAATTGTATGATGATCAACTGTGAAAGACTTGGCTACACTCAGAAATAAAAGGATCCAGGATGATTCTGAAGGACTTATAACAAACAATGCTATCCACTTCCAGAGAAAGAACCATTGGAAATTGAATGCAGACCAAAGAAAACTATTTTTCACATTAGTTTATCTGTGTTTTTATTTTGGGGTTTTGGTTTTATATGAGTATTTTTTCTTACAGTGATGACCAACATGGATGTATGTTTTGCATGATAATACATACAAAACCCATATCAAATACCCTCCCCCAAAATTACTTGACATCTCTTGGAGTGGGGAAGAAAAGGAAGGAAGACACAATCTGGATTCTATAATTTTGGAAAATGTGGAAAATTATTATTACATAGAATTGTGAAAAAAATCTTATAAAGTAAATACATTTTTTAAGAAAGGAGAGAAAGGATTAATAAGTAAACCAAGGGATGACTGTAAAACCTGGTCTTATCAGTGGTAGAATAAAACTGATTGGTGAAATTAATTCAATTGAATTCAACTAACATTTATTAAGTTCTCACTTGTGGAGAGTGTTTTATGATGTGTTGGTGGAGAAACAAGATAAGACAAAATCCCTCTCATCATTAATTTCATCATCACCACCACCATCGTAATTTCTTTCACATTAATAAAAAAAAACAAACACTGATATGACATATGATAATTTAAAATTTGAAAAGTTTTTAATATAAATTGCCATTGATAATACTTATTTGTAACCTAAAAGGCATCTTATAATCTAGAAGGCAGACTTAATATACTAATGCCTTACTTTGCTTTGGAGAACCTGAAAAAGAGAAGATTTTAGTGACAATGTAATTGTCCTCAGTTATTTATTCTGCTTATCCACAGGGGAGACGACTAGAAGTCAAAGCAGGAGATATGCAATTTTTGGAGTCAATATGAAGGAAAACTTCCTAATAATTTGTTGTTCCATCATTTTACAATTGTGTCTGACTCTTAATGGCTCAATTGTGCGTTTTCTTGGCAAAGATACTGGAGTAACTTAGCCATTTCCATGTCCACTGGATCCTTTTTGTCAAGGAATTAGAGGTCTAGTGACTTCCCCAGGATTACACATCTAGGAGATATCTCAGTTTGGTTTGGACTAAGGTCTTTATGACTCCAGGTTTAGCACTCTATCCTGACTCCTTCTTATTCAATGGAGATCCATCAAAAAGGAATATGGTGAATAAGCAGAAGTCAGAAATAAAAATTAGGAAGCTATGGTAAAAATTGAGTCATGATAAGAGCCTGCACTCAAGTGGCAGCAGTGGGAATAGAAATGAGAGAAATGAATGGGATTGATGCTGAAGGGATGAAATGACATACTCTCCACTGAAGTTTGGAGCAGGAGTAGTTGACAAAAATGGTGATGCCATTGGCAGAAATAAGTTAGCCAGAAAGAAGAGCAGATTTGGGGAAAATAACTCAGCTTTGGACATGTTATCCTTGTGGTATTCACTGAATAGTCAAGAAAATTATCAATCAGGCTGTTGGGAAAACTAGTCCAGAACTTTTGAGAAAAGTCAACCTTGGATAAATAGAAGCCAAGATAAAAGGAAAGAGAAGAGGAAGAAGAAAATTGCAAAAGAAATGAATATTTACTGGTAGGTTAGAGAGAAAGGATTTGGAAATATTGGCAAAGCAACAACAAAAAATTTGAAGGGTTCAATGATGAAGAAGAAACTGAGGTAACTGGAAATAAAATTGATAGGAAGAATTATCGATCATTAACAATCTCCATAAAATTGGATCTCAGTCTAAGCTGACACAATCATATGTTGATATATTTTGTCATAGTCCGCACTTTTTATATATTATATAATGAAAATTGTTGTTAAAAAGAATGACACTGAATATTGAAATATCTTCAAGGATTAAGTTCTTTTCATCAGAGTACTTTCTAAGGTAGAAATGTGGGCTAATGCATTTTAGGAGCATTTTCACAAGAAGGATTAAAACATAATTGTTGTATAGTTCAGGAGGCTGTCAGTTAGACAGAAAAATCAGTCAACTATACCTTTCCACTTATGAAGTTTTTTGTGAACTCGGAATTGGGTGTTTTTATCTTGGATAAGATTGGTAGTTCTGGAATCCTGGAGCCAAATTTGTGATGCTTCTATAGAGTCTAATTTAAGGTTTACTAATTTAGATATTTGAGATATGTAAATTTTAATTATATAAATAAGTCACGTGAGCCTTCATAACCCTGATCCAATCTGGACTAGTTTTCATTTAGGAGTTGAATATGCTACGTTTGGGAGGTAGTCACCTTTGGGAAATGAATTAACTTTTTAGAAGACATCTGGGTCCCTACCATTTAGTGTTTTCCACTTCTGATGGCCTGCCAGGGTAACATTTACTAATAATTACCTGTCCTACTGAAAATATGCATCCCCAAGGACCTACTCTACTCTTGTGGAATAATTGACTCCAAGGTAGGATCTGGCAGAGTATCTGAAGTGTAATGTGAACTTCCGGAAATAAAGGTACTTGTTATTGCAATCCACTGTGGTTAGGAATATTATTATTATTATGCGTGTGTGTGGTTGAATCACAGCATCGCTAAGGACATTTAAAACTAGCTAAGAGGAAAGCTGACATCAGGGAACAATTTGGTGTTAGCAAAGAATGGAGAACATGACCTAATAGGCCTTTCTCATCTCTAACTTTATGATCCCATAAAGTCAGAATTTGAGTGTGTGCAATTTAACTCTTGGTCTAGGGAGGTCAATTAATATGAGATTTTGATGCAAGCCCATAATTTGAAAAGGGAAAATAGAAATGGAGGCAAAAATAATGATAATACAAACAAATCCCAGACCTTCTAAGAGTAGAGGAAAGAAAAGAGAACCAAAGGAGTCATTGAATCCTTTTCCAAACAATTTTCCGTTTTGTAGTAGAGTACAAATTTTTGCTAGCAGAGAATTAATCTTTGAAGTAGCCATAGAATTAAAGAGCCAAAAGAGACTTTATAGATCACCAAGCCCAACTCCTTATTTTATAGATGAGGAGACTGAGAAACTGAGCCCCAACAGAAAGAAAATGCACATCTTACTCATGGAAATTTAATTATACTATATATATATACACACACACACACACATATATATAGGCATATAGATATATGTATATTGATATTGGTAACTATCCAGAGGGAAAGTCAGAAAGAGAGATGGAGAAAAGAGGAAAGGGAGAGAGAGAGGAGGGAGGGAAACAGAGGGAAAAAAGGGACAGACAGAAAGAGAGAGGGAAAGAAAGAGAGCAAAGAGAGGAAGAGGTAGAGAGAGCAAGGAAGAAAGATAGAGAGGGAGAGAGAAAAGAGAAGACAAGAGAAAACAAGAGAAGAGGAGGGGAGGGGAGAGAGGAAGAGAGGAGCAAGGGAGACAGAGGTAAGAGGGGGAGAGACAGATAGAAAGAGAGAGAGGTAGAGAGGGAGAGGGGGAGAGGGGAAAAGAGAGATTTTATCTATCTCTGCTCTTATTCCTGGGCTATGAGAAAGCATCTATTCTGATATATTTCTCCATGGGCATAGCATTGCTTCTACAACATTTTTCAAACTGACCTCTCAAGGTGGAGGGGATGGGATGTCACAGCAATGTTGGGAGGAATTTAGGAGACCTGAACAATGAAAGTATGGAATAATTAGCACAAGCTCCTCCCTATTGCCTCCCAATATCCAATTCCTCCTCTCTTGAACAAAGTGCCTGCCACACTACTGTCTTGCCTCTTGCTTCTCTCTTTTCTAGTCTCCCAGGTATTTCTGTATCACAGGTCCCAAGACTATTTTCAGTAAGTCAACTTGGAACTCTGGCATCGTTTTTTCTCCACCAAGGAGAACCTCATTTCATCAATTATTTTAAACTTTTGGATCTGATTTTGTGTATCCATTAATGGAGTAGCCCAGATAAGTACCTAATAATCTATTTGCCTATATAGTCTCAGTTTCGATGTTGTTTCTATTTGCTGCTGTTTTATGTAGTCTAATGAGAGTATTATTTTTGTCCCTGATGTTCTGCAGTGGTTCAAGTGGAGGGCATACTTATAAAAAGAGATCAAAAGGGAAATGATCCTGTGGCTGATTACCAACAACCGTCCAATATTAAAGGTATCATAGTGAAAAGGAAGTCCTGCATTGAGACTCAGAAAGCATGAGTTCTACCCGTTTAGAAGGTACCACAAAATAAATAACTGCTGATACAATAAAGGGGACACTTAAATGAGGAAGAGCTATCTTAAAGATCGAATAGCATTTATCTCATTTAGATGGGCAAATAAGACATCTTTAAAGTTCTAATGAGAAAGGATAGAAACTACTTTTTAGATGAGAACAAGGAAGCCAATTTTTTGGGGAAAAAGGCTCTCTTGAGTGTGCATGACATTACCGAAAATTCAGTGAGCATTTAAGTGGCTTCCATGTGCCGGGCACTGTGCTACATGGCATGCCCCTCATCCTATATCTAGTACTGTTGTATTTCAGAGAAGAATCCAAATCTTTTGTTTCTAAAACCAGTACTCTTTTCCAAAAATATTATTTTTATTGTCCTGCAAAACACCCTTCTGTGTTTGGTCACTGTTGTAAGAGAAACTCATACATAATCAAAACCCCAAATAAATACACTGATAAAACCCATTAATACACGGATGTGAAAGATGACTCCAAAAGTTCTTTCTTTGGAGTTGGACAGCATTCCCCATTATAATCTTTCAGGATTGACCCAGATCATTGCATTGCTGAGAGTAGCCAAGTTTTTTCAGTGTATTGTCTCATAGGTGGAAGAGTGGTAAGGGTGGGCAATGGGGGTCAAGTGACTTGCCCAGGGTCACACAGCTGGGAAGTGGCTGAGACCGGATTTGAACCTAGGACCTCCTGTCTCTAGGCCTGACTCTCATTCCACTGAGCTACCCAGCTGCCCCCGAGTAGCCAAGTTTTCACAGATAATCATAGTATAATATTACTGTAAAAACAATACTCTTACATTTTTTTCATTGATTTTTTTCACATCTTCATTTCTGAATCCCTTGACTCTACTCCCCAAACAATGAACAGATTTAAAAATATAAATAAAAAAATAATTCAGAAAAAACTTAACAATTGAGGCAATGAGGTGGCTCAGTGGATTGAGAGCCAGGCCCAGAGATAGGAGGTCCTAGATTCAAAACTGACCTCAGATACTTCCTAGCTGTGTGACCTTGGGCAAGTCACTTACTCCTTTTGGCTGGAGAAGAAAATGGCAAATCACTCCAATGTCTTTGCCAAGAAAATTCTGAATGAGATCATGAAGAATCAGATATAAACAACTAAACAACCACAAATAGTAGAACAGTACACATTTTTCTAAAAAAACATGGTTCAATTTCTCACAATCACTTATCTTTAAACTATAGAAGACTGATATAAATCACAAAAAAACACCCACAGCCAATATATTCCACATGAAGTAAATAAGAAATAAATAAGGCATTCTCTATCTTTCATCCTGGATAGTTCTGTATTGTTCTTGTTGGTTACTTAATAGGTATTACATTTCAGCCTGAGTTACTGAATCAATCCCTTTATACCATTTATCACTCTGTCAAATATTGGAAGGACTTTACCTTTCTTTGAGACTTAGAAGGAAAGCATGCATATACGAATGTAAGCAGTTATTGCTTTAGTTACTGTTATTATTTCTTTTAGAGATGATTCATTGGGATCATTTCGCAAAGGAATTGAAACTGGTCAATTAGAAATGTGGAAAGAAATTATTTTTCTTGGGAAATGAACTTGGACACTATAGTTAATTGGCCCTTATAATCCATAACCCAAGAACAATACCCAGATTTTATATTGGTACAACCAAACATATTGTTCATTTCTCCAATAGAAAGCGATGTTTTAAAATCAGACTAAAGACAAGTAAAAAGGAAATCTGTACTCACCAAGAAAGATAAAAGCCACTCTAAGGGATGATGCTTGCTTTTAACTTGCAGGCCTAAGTTGAAAATTGCAGTCCTTACGGTTTTCTGAAAATGCAAGCAGGATGTACATGAAATTTCCCATTTCTGATAAATGACACCCACTGATAGAGTCACCAGGTCAAATCTAAAGAGCGATGCTTTGACCTAGCTGTAGAACTGCCCATTGTACGTGATGATTTTGCACAAGCACAAGTTAAATCAGCACCCTCAGAATCCAAATGATACTTCACAGGAAAATCTTCAGCCTAAGTCCTGGTGCTGACAATTATTAGCTGTGTGATCCTAGAGAAGTGATCGAATCTCCCTAAGACTCAACTTCTCAACCTATGATATGCAGATGAATATCATACATTATCTACCCCAGGGTGGTGGTGAGGAAAATAACTTAGAAACACCAAGTGCTGAAAAATGAATTATCAATATTACACCAAATAATATTAGCTATTGCCTAATAATGTACATTTGAAAAAATAAGCTTTGACCTAAGGGAGTTTCCCAACCATTCTGTTTTATTAAAAAAAAAAAAAAAAAAAAAAAAACCTTCACATCACACACATCACATTAGAATGACATTATCTTATCTTCCTAGCCTTAGTGTGAGAAATTTCTACAGCCACCTACTACCTCTCAGTAGAAAGAACCCGGAAACTGCCGGAGGCACATTGAAGTTAAATGGCTTGACCAGGGTTAAATAACTAAGGTCAGGAGGGACCTGAACCCTGGACTTTCTGATTCCAAGTCCAGCCTTGTGGTCAGCTGGGATATAGCTGCCTTAACTATGAGTTGATGTTTCCAATAAAATTGTTATGAAGAATCAGATCATTTTATCTTATGTTTATTTTTTAGAGAGATATTTATTGAGTTTAAAAATCTGATAATATAATCAAATGAAATAATATCTCAAATGTATACAGTGCTTTAAGGTTTGTAAGGTAGTGTATATGTATGTAAAACTGTATTTGCTTCTCAAGACAGAGTCAGATCATTTTAAAACTACTTAGAAATTATTTTGTTAATTAGAGATGTGAATTCACATGTTAATTCTATGAAGTTATCATTTCAGCAGAAGTAACAGCTGTAGTCACAAGTCTATCATGCGTAGACTATGACTTTTACGTTTTATTCTCCTTAGCAATTTTCACTAAGTAGATGCTTAAAAAAAGTTTTGTTGATTCATTGGTTAGATCTTGTTAAATAAAAGTTTCACAGAAGAAAAACAACTGCTTGATCACATGGGTCGATGGGGATATGATTGGGGATGTAGATTCTAAGTGATCACCCTAATGCAAATACGAATAATATGGAAATAGTTCTTGATCAATGACACATAGAAAACCCAGTGGAATTGCTCCTTGGCTACAGGAGGGGGTGGGAGGAGGGTAGGGAAAGAACATGAATCATGTAACCATGACAAGTTATTCTAAATTAATTAATTAAATTAAAATGGTCAAATCAGAAAATAAAATATTTCAAATAACTAAAACAGCTAATTAATTAGCTAATTAATTAGAATATTAAATAAAATAAAATTTAAATAAAATAACAAAAGTTTCTAGGTCTTCTAATTTTAATCTTCAAGCAATTCTAGCTCGTTTTCCTGCCATGTCATACATTACCCTTCTAACAAGCAGGTGAAGAATACTAAAAAATGAGAAAATACCAACAATAGTGTTCTTAACATTTTGTGTGTGGACCCCTTTGAGAGTTTGATGAAGCCAATGGTCTCCTCAGAATAATGTTTTAAAATGCATAAAATACATAGAATTACAAAGGAAACTATATTAAATACTCAAATATATTATATAAAATAGAATCTCTCTCTCTCTCTCTCTCTCTGTCTGTCTTTTCTCTCTCCCTTTTTTCCTCTCTCTGTCTCTCTCTCTGTTTCTTATATGGTGGATAAAAAGAGTGCCTGGGAGTTAGGAAAAGCTGGGTTCAAATGGTCCTAACATGCTACAAGAACTTTGTCAAGTTCCTTAATTTCTTCATGTTTCCCTCTGACATCCTTTACATTACAGTTTATGAAGTCTTTGCTTGCCATAAATGAAAGAAGTTCCCATATGTAAAGCTTGCTACACTGTTGAAATTATAGATTCTTTGTGTGTCCCTGCTTACTTTTAAAATAGTTGTCCAATTTTATTGTATATTTTCAGGAGTGATACTTTTAACTCATTCATCTGTCCTGAAATTCCCTTTTTCTCTAGGATGACTCAGGGCTGTTTGCAAGTGTGCCTAAATAATCTGTCTACTCCTCCCTTCCTCCCTAAGCCCTTTGGAATCTGTGTGTGCTAAGATACTTTTTGGTTTTGGATGAGGAGGGGTGGCATAAAACATAATTTACCATAAAAGTACTGAATGATCTATAATATATTTCTTGATACTTTATTGGTTGTTGAACAGGAATTGAGGAATTAAAATTCCTGGATTGATTTTAGGCATCAGGAATATTAATCAATTGAAAGTTTATCAAAACCTGAAATTGTATTTGCAAAATTTGGAGGGAATTTCAAACAACCCCAAACTATTTTATTTCTGCCCCTTCTAGCACCAGAGAATAATTGCCTTTCATAATGTGAAAGGACACTGTTTAGGAAATGATTTATGTCCAGTGAGTTCCTCTTCTGATTCACTAGATCTCAAGAAATACTTGAAATTAGTTGAGAGATATCTACTCACATAATGTCTTGTGGATGAGGATGTAATGTGGTCAGAAGGACCACTGGAGATAATTCCCAGAAACATCAATCAACCCAATAATAAAGAGATAAATTTAAAAGGAATTTGTTCATCCCAAGTGGTTTCAGTAGAAATCAGATACCATACATGGATATTCTAGAATACATTGGGAATGGTTTGAAAAGTTTATTACTGGCACAATGGATCAAAAGTACTGGTTTTTATGGTCAGAGAACCCAGGTTCAAATCCCATCTCCGATGAGCTTGTCCTGTGTATTCTTGGAAAATTAATTCATTATCCTTCTTAGGCTTGAGTTTCCTCATCTATCAAATTGGAGGGTTGGATTAGATGATCTCTGTGGTTCCTTCAAGCTCTTGATTTATGATTATTTCCTCTAAGAAGAATCGTAATGATAGGTACAACTTCAAAATTAATATGAGTGAAGGATTCAGGGAGGTGGAACTCATTTGGAAGACAAGATGACAAGGGAAGATTTGGTTATGTGGAGGGCCCAGGAGTCTATGAGATGTTCAGAAGGAAATTTCCAGTTAGCCATTAGAAATGTAAGATTAGAATACAGCAGAGAGGCTGAGGTACAGAGATAACATTTGAAGCTGTGTGAGTCAGCAACTGTCTGGAGAAAGGATGAAGAAAAAGAAGAGAGAAGGGTGTAGGATAGACAGAACCTTGTTGACTTTTGGTGGTGAAGAGACAATGAAAGAAGCAGAGAGGAAAGTAGTCAGGAGAAAGAGGTCCTGCCATAGTTAAGAATAAGTGCAATTAGATGAATATGTTAACTTTGCCAAGGATAAGAGGCACTTTTTCACAGGATCTTTAAGTTGGGAGGAACCTCAGCAGACAATTGAGGTCTGACATGGGTCTTTCTCATATAAATAGGAACAATTTGTGAAGGGGAAAATTTAGGCTTGGTAAAAGAAAAATATAATTATTCTCATCCAAAAGTGGAATGGATCACTTCAGGAATGAATAAGTTTTTCCCCTTTGGAGATCTTTGAGCAAAGTCTGAATTCTCAGTTGTCTGATGTGACCTAGAAGATTGCCACTTGGTTAATGTATTACAAACCTTTTACATGCATTGTCTTGTTTTATCCTCCCAACAGCTATAGAAGGTAGATAGGAATTACTACTTCCTATCTTGTAGGTGAGGAAACTGAAGTTCAGAGTATGAGTAACATATTGAATAAGTTTAAGTAAGCAACACAGTAGAAAATGGCACTCTGGCTTCTTCATTGAGATTTCTACTATGATCCCCCCACCCCAATAATGTTTGGGGTCTCTTGAAGGAGACAAGTTAGAGGTGAGAACTGGATACGAGAATAGTTTAGTTAAGATTAGGGAGCTGATACTTGTCAGAGAAAATTCAAATAATTTCAGAAATTAAAATTTAATTTGAGGAAAAAGTATTGTATTTCATCTAAGAAGATTACAAGAAGGATAAGAAATGGATAATATGTTGATAAAGATGAGCACTAGTGAGTGCTGAGCGCTGATGTATTATTTTGTTCTAAAACTTCTGCCTGGTAAACATTAATCAAACAGAACAAATAGTAGCTTTGAGTTTCACCAATTACTTTTTCCTAAACAGCCCCTAAATATTTGATGGTTGTGTATAGATTCCTGTTAAGTTCAATGTTAAATCCAAGTGATATTTCACTGTAGATTAACATGAGTAAAATACATTACGTATGAGCA
This sequence comes from Gracilinanus agilis, assembly GCF_016433145.1. Taxonomy (NCBI): domain Eukaryota; kingdom Metazoa; phylum Chordata; class Mammalia; order Didelphimorphia; family Didelphidae; genus Gracilinanus; species Gracilinanus agilis. Next base: position 173,846,135 of record NC_058134.1, read on the forward strand.
AACAAAGGATTAATATTTAAACTAGTTCTATTTTTAAGCCTGTCCTCAGTCTACTTCAAAAATTCTGTCGAGTCAGTTTGGGGTTTCTCTAAAACATGAAACCAGCAATAGAAAGGGCTTCTTATCACCACACACACTTGTAGCAAACATTGAAAGTTTCAGTGTAAAATTAGATGTACTTTAACACAATAAAACCAAAATGCAAATGCTTATAGTCTCTGAGCAAACCAGGGGATCTTCCTGATGGCACTTTTCAAAAAATAAAATTGACAGAAGCATTAACTAACATGATTTAAGTGATTCATTGATTAATTTAAGTGATTAAGTGATTAATCAATGTTTCTGTTTGGAGGTTTCATTGTGCAAATTTATAAATTGTGGTGGATCTAGTGGATCTAGGAGGGTCTAAGAGTCAGAAAGGCCTGGGTACCAATCGTTCAAGTCTCAGGGGCTCTAAACATGAGTTTCCTTCTCTGAAAATGAAGGCGCACACTGATTTTGAAATGGAAGAGGTCTATCATCTCCTCATTTTACAGATGAAGAAACTGCAACCCAGTGAAGTTAAATGACTGGCCGAGGATCACACAGCTAGGAATTGTTTAAGATGGGGCTAGAATACCCTACTCACTATGAGGGATTGGTTAGTTTAATATGTTATACTATGCAGTTCTGTCTTTTTTCAAAGATCATACTCTATATTCGGGTCAATCTGACTTCTAGTCAAATGTAATATTGCTGTGTTGTTATTTAGGTGTTCAGCTGTGTCCAACTTTCCATAACCCCATGAACTACAGCTATGCATGGGATTTTCTGGGCAAGGATTCCAGAGTATTTTGTCATTTCTTTCTCCAGTGGATCATTTTGTCATGCATCCAAGGGTTAAATAACTTTCCCAAGGTCTCATAGCTAGGAAGTGTCTGAAGCTGGATTTGAACTTAGGTCTTCCTGACTCCAGGCAGATCACTTTATTCACTGAGCCATCTAGCTGCCTTTTCCAAGACAATCTATATTATCCCAAAGGTCATATTTTGTCAATGAGATATTCTACCAGACATAACTTGAAGTTGTGGTTTGAGGCCTGAATCTAATCCCTGCATTAATAAACTAATAGTCTTTAAAATTCTTCTCTTTCTTCTAGGAGCAACTGAAGTGATGGTGCTTCCTTGAAGCCTTCCATGATTCCCATGCCCAGGAGGGAAGGTTTTCCCTCATCAAATGTTTTTTTCAGGGCTCTGTCTGAATCTCTTTTTTTGTCCTTATTACAATCTTCCTTGACACATACTTATATCTTCTTGCTGGAGCCTCCCATTAGATTGCAAACTCCTTGATAACAAGGATTGTGTCATTTCTCTTTTGTGTAACCTCATGTCTAATAGGATGTTTTGCATAGACTAGATATTTCATTAATGTTTGTTGACTTGTGTTGAATTCAAATAGTGACTTTCAGTAGGTAGATGCTTAATGAATATTTCAAATTGGATTGAATGAGGTCTTCAGCTCTTCAATCCTTCCCATGAATCAATGTCACTTTTCATTTCTTTCTAATTCTATTGGCTTGTAACCTCCAGTGCCATTGAAGACCTCAAGCAGATGAATGTCATCTTATAAAGATGTCTCTTTATTAGAGGTAGGAGTCGGGAGACCTGCATTTTAGTCTTTGCTTGTTAATTAATTAGCTTTGTGACTGGCAAGACCACCACTCTATACCCTAGTTTCCTTTCCTGCAAATGAAAGTTTATCGATTGCCAGTTGGAAGAGGCTACTGAACCGAATCCCCTAACTTTAGGGGGGACAGAACAATAGACTTGGAATCAAGAAGACCTGAGTTTAAACTCTAACTCAGACTCTTACAAGCTGTGTGACCCTGGCAAATCATTTAACCTCTGCCTTAGTTTCCTCATCTGTAAATAATAATAATAATAGCACTTTCTTTCCAGGATTGTTGTGAGGAGAAAACGAGATATTTGTAAAGCATTTCTCAAATCTTAAAATAACATTAGAATGCTATATATTGTTGTTGTTATTATTTTCTGATAGTCCAGGCTCAGAAAGAGTGACACTATAGAGGATGATGGTTGGTATAAAAATACAATAACTCAGGGCTTGGAAGAGGATATCAAAAGTGCAAGTAGGTCGCAGAGGGGAATTAGAGACAAGTAGCAAACTTCACCTTTTTCACAAATGAACCTGTTCAATGAATATGCCCATACATACACTGCTCTGAAAACCAAAACTAAAAATAAAATGGTTAGAATTCAGTTAACCAGGAATTTTTAGCAAGCGTGTTACATGATCGTTTTTGAAATTGACTGTTTAAGAAATGGCAATTACTTGACTGAATTTAAGTGTTGCTATTTTTTTCTAAGCTAATTTCTATATGTTTGGACACAGCCTAAGGCATCAGGGCATTCATTAGCTAGTGACTCTATGCTGGATCCTCTACAAGTTATAGACTTACACTTTAACTTTCCTCATTGTTTTAAAAAGTTAGTAGGAAGAAAGGTTTGAGTAATTCTTTGCAAGAAGATAATGCGGACTCCTTATTGGATAAATGTTTTGGGTTTTTGGAAAAAAAAGTCTAGATCTTGAGTGTAGCCCATGTATGTGTCTTCTTTCAGAACATTATGAATCCACAAATATATATTATATGATAATACATGTACAACTCATATTATATTACTTGCCATGCTAGGGAGGGGAAGAAGGGAATGAGGGGGAGAATGGGGATTGCAAAATGTCAGAAAACAACTATTAAAAATTGTATTGGCATGTAAAAAATAAAATAAAATGGAAAAAAGTATATATTTGTGATTTCCTTGGTTGGGAACTTCTTATAAGGCTTTTCTTTCTGGCAATCCTGATGGACATCTATTCTTCAAGTTAAATGAATTGCTAATAGTCATGTGGCTAGTTTATCAGTTAGTACTTGAACCTAAGTCTTTTTCACTCCAGGCCAGCTCTCAGATGTATATTTCTATACCCTTCTTTGAGGTAAAATAATCTCTACGAATATTAGTCTTGCCTTCTATTAAAATTTCATTCTGTTGAGGCAGCAAGGATAGTCTATTAAAATGGCTTACAGAAGGAAAAAGTAGTTGAAGATAAAAACTGTAGGGCCTGCCTGATGCAGCAATTGCATCAAGAATAGAATGGATAAAAACTTGTAAGGATGTTTTAAGCCACCTAATAGTATGAATGTTATAATTAGTGCAAGTGAAACTAGAGTACCTAGCATAATACTTGGTCAGTAATAGATGCTTAATAAATGTTGGGTTGTTTGAAATAATTTCATAAAATAAATAAAACATTAGGTCTAGACTCAGAACTTCTGAGGGAAATTGTGATTCAGCCATTTACTACTTGTATGATTTTGGACAAGTCATTGGACTTAGTAGGCCTTCTCAACTTATGTTTGAGGCCTTATCTGAAAAAAAAATACTTAGATTAAGTAGTTTAAGGTTATTTCTAGTTTCCAATCTCATGATCCTTTAAAGGGTTATATAGAGAAAAACAAAACAAAACTTGTTGCAGTTTCCAATTTTATGATCCTTTGAGGGGTTATATAGAGAAAAAATAAAACAAAACAAAACTTGTTGAAGTTTCCAATCTTATAATGCTTTAAGGGGACATATAGGGAAAACAAAACAAAGAAAAATTAAACTTGTTGAAGTTTCCAATCTTATGATGCTTTAAGGGGTTATATAGAAAAAAACAAAACAAAAGTTGTTGAACCTAGTTGAGAGGATAATTAGTCATTGCTTCACTGGATATGGAGTATGTATGTGTAATTTTAAAATATATTAATAGTGAATTTTAATACTCTTCCTGAACAAGATTCATACAGGATGAAAAGACATGGATAGATTACAATCTTTGCAGAAGGAGGATATCTCCATTCATAGTGAAATCATCAATTTATTTAATTATCCAAGTATCCATGGAGATGAGGGAACCCTCCAAACATGGGATAGGTCCCTAGATTTATAGGAGTTCACTCAGTCTGGAAGATCTATCTAACAATGATTTTAAAAAAAGTTACTAAACAACCACCTTAGTACAACTATCAATAATATGGAAACAGGTCTTGATTGATGACACATGAAGAAACCAGTGGAAATGCGCATTAGCTGGTGGGGGGGTGCAGAGGGGGTAAGAACATGAATCATATAACCATGGAAAAATTTTTCTAAAAAATAAAATTTAAAAAATTAAAAAAAAAGTTAGAAAAATCTCAAGCAAACTGTTTAATCAATGTTGAGATTTCTTCATCTAATGAGCTGAACAAAACTCTGCCCTTGAGCAAGGAGCTGTTCTATCCACGTGTGGTACTGAATGTGTTTGCAATGGCATGTTGACTACACTCCATTCCTGTTTGTATATTCAACAGTGTGTTAATTGTGTAAACATTCTGAAGCGGGATGGTATTATTTCTACTGGCCAAAAACACTGCAAATACTACCAGCTTGTAGAACAGAGACTTTGAAGTCATTTTATTCCCTTGGCATTGTTTTACCTGAATGCAGAGAATCACTACACTCTTAGTACCTAAAGTGATGGGCCAGATGAAAGAGAAAAAAGGAAAAAAAAGAAGAAGCCCATAGAAAATAAAAAAGAAGTTTTAAAATGAATAGTTTCAGTCACCAAGAGGGAATAGGGTATGTGATATTGATTAACACTCCAAAATGCAGTACAGTTTTATGAGGGCATCTTCATGATCTATGCTCCTAGGTACCAAAAGCATTCTCATCTTATAAAAATGATTGGTGAGGAGACTTACACTTTGTACCTGGGCAAGTCAACAGAAGGGCAACACGCAGGAAGAATTTATCTGTCCTTGGCTCAAATTTACCAGTGTACTATTGATTCTTCCTGGGAAAAAGATAGCACCCACTTCTCAAATACAACCCTTTGATAGCTTTATTAAAAAGTCCTGTGATGTTAAAGAAGACTGGATTGGCATAGCAGGGAAGAAATTAACCAAGAGGCATCCTTTTTGCATCAAGCTTTCATTAGTATGCTTTCTACAACCCAAAGTTTATAATTAGAGAGTTGTAATTAATTGTGTTAGATGGTCTTAGGGTCACTAAAATGTCAGTGTGTATTCAATAAAAAAAAGAAATCTCTTTTTCCAATTTTAGACACTATTATTCAATATCTCATTACTGAGGGTATAAATGCTAGATTTAAATAAAATGGATACCGTTCAGGATACAAAGCATCTGACTATCAGCAGAGACATTACTATTAATTGCATCACATCTTCATCTGATGAAGTAGGAAAACCTGGAGTGATATCACTTGTGCAAATGGTCAGAATTTGATCCTTCAAATACTAGCATCAAGATAATGTGCCAGCACCACTTAGCTCACTTGGATTGTGAGCAACAAATGAATTAGAAAAGTGAAAGCTCAGTGGAAGACATGGGATCACAACATCACCAGATGACTCAGTCATTTTTCCTGCCGGTCTGAGCTCCTTCACTGGTAAAATGAAAGGAAATATAAGACTAGATGATGATTAAAGTTCCTTTCATCTAAATAATGATGATGATAGTATCAACTAAAATTTATGTAGCGCTTTAAGTAAAGAACTCTATATTTATTATTGTATTTTGATTCTAGAATGCATGAAAATACCTTTAAAATCACTTATATAAATGATGGTTATTAAATATGTAATATATTTATAGGGCTTTGTCACATTTAAGTGCTATGTAAACATTAGATATTACTATTACTGCTATTATTTTTTTATCCCTACACCATGGTGTAAGAGCTGCATTGAAATGCAACCTTCTCTGAGTTCTGTCTTCAGAAGCTTGACTTTTCTGAGTTTACTTCACCTCCTTTCCGCATTTCTCTTTTATGTAGGTCAACAAATAACTTCGGAAGCACCAAAGACTTATGAATCCACATTTAGAATGCATTTTTTGCATAAAAATGTTTCATTTCCATTTATTCAAATGGTAAAAATTAAATATAAACTGATTTTTTTTAGATAACAGGCTGAAATTTTTCTTCCTGGCTAAAAGGAATATTCTACAAATCAGTTTAAAAAGCCATTCAAATAGCTGTTTTGATTAGATATCTATACTTGCCTTAAATACATTTTTTCTTAATAAGTTTCATTGAATTTAGTGACTTCCTTTTTTTCTCTTTGCCCCCCAAAAGGGAGAAAAAAACACAGAGGACCTAGGAAATTAAAGGTGCGTGCCAGCACGTTAAAAAATGTTCCAATGGCAGGACACAAATTATTTTAATACCACACCAACTGAGCTCCTGATACTTCGCAATTCATGAACAAATTTTCCATTACCTCAGAGTCATGCTTTTATTGACTAGTATAAAAACACCATTTGTATCTTTTTTATCCTGCTGTGTTTCTATTTTATTGGAAAAGTCCTGTAACAGGTATAACATCAGCTCAGATTACCAAGAAATCTATAAAATAGCTTCCTGCTACTACCTTTGGAGCAGATTGAAAGAATACATTATGATCCCACTGAGTCTCTGATAAAAACTGTGATTCACAGGCCAAAATGATTTATCCTTACCTGTTAGACATCTAGGCTTTATCCACTCTATTAAATTATGAAAGCATTTCACTTCTATTGATTAGTAATGTTGGGCATGATTAAGGTGTTTAGGTGGCAAAGTTTAGGCAAAAACTTTGAACTGGGCAAAAAAAAAAGAAAGAAAATCATCCTAACAATGGTCTCAAAAGGATAGTTGAAGTCCTAATAACTAGTACAGTTTTGGACATTCCAACATAATAACAAGCAGGCTATCAATGACTGAGATAGTGACAGTGATACTTGAAAGATCATAGAAAATTAGGAAGGTGCCTCTTAATTAAAGAAAGGAAAGTGTTCCAATTTTTTTAAAAAGCAAAGAGAACAGGGTCTACAAATTATAAGACAATGATTTTGATTTGAATTATTGGAAAATTTTTAGAATTTATTTTAGAGGAATAATTGGCAAACATCTAGAAAGTGAGGCAATAGATATAAAGAATCAAAATAACTGTCAAGAACAGGTCATTAAATGTTTTACATGACTGTAGGCTTAAAATCTCTATCAAATTGCTTGCCTTCTCAAGAATTAGGGAAGGGGAAAAGGGAGGGAATTTGGATCTTCAAATCTTCAAATTAAAAAAAAAATTAATGTTAAATGCCCAAGTAATCTCATTTCCCTCTTTGATAGGAATATTAGCTTAGTAGATGAGGGGATTGGCATGGATATATTTAACCTAAATTTTAACAAAATATTTGAGAAATATTTTTGTAGAAAATATGGAAAGCTATGGATTTGACCATGATACAATCAGATAAATTCATAACTGGCCAGATGGCTCAACCCAGTAATTGCTAATGGTTTGACAACAACATGGTAGAAGTTGAATTCAATGAAGGAATGCAGGTTCTGTGCTTGGCCCTATATTTCTTAATTTTATTAATAGCTTGGATAAAGACATAGATGGCACAATCAATAAATTTACAGATGATACAAAATTTGGATAGATCATTAATACAGTGGATGGCAGTTAATATCCAAAAAGAGCTCCATAGTCTAGAACACTGAGTTATATCTAAGGAGATGGAATTCAATAGAGATAACTGAAAAGTGTATAGTTGGGTCTAAATAAGACAGTTGTTGTTCCAAAAATGATAAGGAGATTTTAGCATATTGTATAGTCAATAAATTAAAAAATTAACAGGTGATTTAGGTTATACAGAAAAGAAAAATCATGATTTGTAGTCAATATCTCTTTATAATTTTGAATAGCATTGAGTTGAATGATAGAAGGAAGCATGGCAGAAGCCTAATTCTTGTTTGTTTGATTGATTTTTGTTTTTGCTTTTTAAGTGGCTAAGGCAGCTAATAGTAAATGGGGCTTAAAAGTTAAAAAGTCTTTTAGTGTGGAAAAGGAAAGTAACTTTTGTCTGAACCTAACAGTTTGTCTCATTGATAACAAAAGGCAGTCACTACATTATCAGTGATGGCAAAGAAGTAGGATTTAGCATTGTTTAATCCATATTCAGTTTAATCCTCCATATGTTTGAGGTTGGACTGTTGGAAAATTCTCTAGAGGGTTGCTTGGAGCTGGGAGAAGCTTTCTCTTAAACTGATTAGCTGCAGAGGCAGAATTCTTATCTTCCCCATAGTATCAGGCTAACTGTAGATGTACTGGCTTTATGTCATGTTTGTGTTCCTGAAAAGTATTAATAAAATTTTGAAAATTTGATCTTTTTCCTTTGTTGATTTATACTACAGTTCCAGAGACGATTTATCTTTATCTCTGCTTGCCTTTGCTTTGGTTGAGGGTCCTATCACATTAACTTAAATTTCTCTGCCTCCAGTCTGCCCCCAAAGAGGCAAGGATCTGTAGACAAATACTTAAATGCCTACTTCTACTCTTTCTAAAAGAAACCTCTAGTGAGTCTTTTGTAAAGTAAGAAATGCCTTTGTAATGTAAATAATGAACACCTACTTATTTGTTTCATGTTTTTTCTATAAAAATAGTTTATGTTCACCTACCAAGCCTGCCATTGTCATTAAAGCCATCCTACAAGGTGTCCAAACAAAAGAAGAATTTCCAATTGATGGTGAGTTTCTCTCAATGGTTCTATTTGCTGGCATAATTGTATTAATTTCATGAGGTCCCTAAACACTACAAAGCTTCCACAGCAGTTTGAAAGAGGTTGAACAGAAAAAAAAATCAACTGGATGAAAAATACATATTGCCTTGAAATTCAGTGCATGGATTTAGTTTCTCAGTATCTGTATGTTTGGCAGGTATTAAAGACAAAAAATATGTAGGAGAACTGAGTAACAGGAGAACGGTGGGATGGATTACAACAGGGAAAGAACTTAATACTGCAAAGGTCCTAAACTATAAAATTGATTTATGAATAGACAGATTTGGAGACTGTGGCCAGATAACAGTTCTCCTAAAATATGTATATTTTGGAATCAAATATTTACAACCCTACTTTTTGTAAGAGTGAAGAATGAGAAGCAAAACAGAAGCTCATCAATTAGGGAAGAGCTAAACAAATTGTGGGAAATGAATGCAATAGAATATTCTTATGCTGTAAGAAATAATGATTTCCATGAACTGATGCACAATGGAGTAAGCTGAGCTGGGAAAACAATATACATATAATGACTATAACGATCAAATGGAAAGAGAAACAATAACAAAACAATGAAAATTAAAAGTTGTGAAATTTTAAAGAACAAGATTGGTCTCAAAGAAGAGTTATGAGACTACACCTCCTCTTTGTAGAGATTACTGTTCACAGACATGGAACATCATATTTTCTTGAAGGGTTGATCAGTTGTGATGATTTTGCTTTTCTTCTTCTCTCTCTGAGCTTCTGATTGTCTGTCTCTGTCTGGCTTTCCCTCTGTCTCTGTCTCTGTCTCTCTCTATCCACACCACCCCCACCACCTCCTTAAAGCATCTTTGTTTCAAAGTATGACTTTCTAAAATGGGAGATGGGGAAGGATATAATAGGACTTTTAGGAGACGTGAAAACAAAAGTATCAATGAAATATATTTTTAAAAGAAAAATATCTATGTGTTTTTATGTACTGCAAAGTCAAAATAAGCCAACTGGGTAATATAATATATAGAGTGGATAAAAAATCTAATGCAATCAGGATACATTAAGAGATTCATAGTGTCTACAGGAGGTACATTAATGGCTTAATAAATATTTGTGGAATCAAATTGAATAAGGGAGGTAACCGTTCTACTGTATTCTGCCATGTTCTGGAGCACCATTTTATATAATGCTTGAAGGCTTGCAAATTGCTTTGTGTACATTATCTCATTAAACATTCTATTCCATTTTAAGAAGGACATAAATGTTTACAGAGGAGGATGATCAGGTTTTGATGGTTTAAATCATACCAAACAAGGATTGATTGGCTAAAGATGCTCTAACCTGGAGAAGAGAAAACATTTGGGAATGATAGTTATCCTTAAGTTATCCTTAATTTAAGGATTTATCTTATGGAAGGGGAATTCAAATTTTTCTAATAAGCTCCAGATAGAAGCACTAGTACCAGAGGCTGAAAGTTGCTGAGAAACAGTAAATCTATTAGAAAGTGCCTTCTATGTGTCAGGCACTGATAAGGATTGATGTTGGGAAAATATTTCTTTAGCACTTAAGTGGAAGAGTCATCATGTGTAGACAGTGTGTTCTCAATCACAAGAAGCCTTCCAGTTGGGGTGGGCAGGACTACTTTTTGCCAGTGTTGTGGTATTGAGGACATTTCCTTTTTAGTAATATTTGGACTAAACAAACTCTGAGATTCCTTTCTTTTATAAAATACTATGATTATTTAATATCAATATTCATCCAGGATACTATATGTCTGCAAGGCAAGGAATGCCAACATTTTCAAGGAATATAAATCAAATAAAAGCATCAATGGGAAGTTTTGTGTGTAAGTAGACAGCAGCATTTTTATCAGTAATTATTTACACCGGAGAAACAATGCTAAAAGATGGTTTCGATGATATTTACGAGTGGGAAAAGGACAGATATCTGTCATGTATCAAGAATGAGAGTCAATGATATTCCTGAGATATCAAAAGAATCAAGAGATGATCTCTAGTAAAGTGGGCAGATCTTCTGTGGGGATTTGTAGAGACATGGAATAAAGAGTACAGGATCAGAAGATAGAGAGGACTTTCCATCTGTAAGAGACTCACTGATGAAATCCTAAAGAAAGTAATCATTTGTTCAAAGTGAGGATACATTATAAATCCAAAGGCAAAGTATTAAGCATACTTATATGCAAACAAAATCAATGATTTATACTTATGGTATTTTATATTTTAGAAAATATATTTTATTTTCAACCATGATAAAAAAAATTCCCTTGTAAATGACATCAACAATCTCCTGTATTGCTACTGTAGAGCAGTAGACAGGATTATAACCCTGTCAAGATTTTTAGTAGGGGCATATATAACCTTCTTCTATTGTGTCAGCCTCTACGCATCTTTGATATCAATTGGTGGGAATTTTATTTAATTACTGAGCATAAAAATGCAAAGTAGATCATGTAATTTTTTTTCATTCTCGGCACTTTTTTTCCTCTTGAAGCTCATGCAGATCATAGGACCATGTCTTGTCAGTAGAGCTCCTTAATTCTGATGACTCATCTCTAATTAGGAACAATCCAATTCCCATCTTCATGGGTTATGCTCTGAGTCAAAATATGTATTCCACTCTATACTCACTCGACCTCTTCACCAGAGGACAATTTATTACAGTAATTCTTATCATAATTATGCTGGTAATAACGGAGTAATAACACACTATTAAGGTTATTGGAGATGTGAAAATATAGCTTCATAATTTTGTTCCAAGACTAAGATTTTTATGAAAGAAAACATGTTTTGCAACAAGTCAGTGGTGCATATGAAATATTTGATCTCTCGTACATAATTCAGGCAATGAATACCTAGATGACCTGGGCCCATCTGTCTAGACTCATTTTCTTTTTCAGTGATATTTCAATTAATGAGTAGAGACAGAATGGTGTAATAGATGGAGTTCTGGATGCATTGTCAGGAAAGCTTCAGTTCAAATCCTGGCTCTGCCACTTCTTAGCTGTATAACCTTAGACATGCCTTATCTTCTCTGATTTCCATTTCTTCTCATATTTCTAGCAACATGTTTGTTTCAATCTGCATTCAGACTTCATTGCTTCTTCTATGGCAGTGAATATCCTTTTTTTTATCATGAATCCTTTGGAATTATCCTGGATTCTTATCTTGTTGATAGAACAGTAAGGGTTAGGCAATGGAAGTTAAGTGACTTGCCCAGGATCACACATCTAGGAAGTGTCTGAGGCCAAATTTGAACTCAGGGCCTCCCATCTCTAGGTTTGGTTCACTGAGCCCCTTAGCTGCCCCCTATAATAATCTTTCATATAAATATGAAAGATAAGGCTAGGAATCCTGTTCAAAGTTAAGAGAGGTAGAAGGAATTAGAATGGGGAGACAAGTTCTTGGAATGGATGGGAGGTCTCTAGAAAGCTAATCCCTCATTCTATTACCTTGGGCTACTAAGATAAGGGAAAGAAATCACCTCTAGGATCAATTCTTATGGCTACCAACTTGTATTAGATAAATAATAAAGCATCCCCACTTCATTATTTTCATGAGCAAGAAAAGCATCCTGATGTAGTGGATTAAGGCGCTAGTTTAGAAAGACCAGGGCTAAAATTCCATCTCTGACACTAACTGCATGACTATGTACAAGAGACTCTCTAAGTTTCAGTTTCCTCACCTATAAAATAAGAGCTATAATAGGAGCAGGAAAAGTAGTATGACTTTATTTAAGGCATTTGCAAAAAAAATTGCAAAATTTAAAACCCTATATTAGAGTAACTCTCGTGAGGAATTTGCATTTTGAGAGGAAGCCAAGTTTATCTTTTTCTAGAGTGTGATTAAAGAGTTTAAGATTTAAGCCACAGGATGATAGAGAGAAAGTCAAAATAGACTTGAAAGCCATCTAATCCAACCCCATAATTTTATAAATAAGAAATTGAGGTCCAAGATGGTCAAATATATTGCCCAAGGTCACAGAGTAATAAATAGTAGATGTGGTATTCGAACCAAAGTCCTCTTACTCCAGAGCCACTAGTTTTCTGTATCTTCTTGAACAATATTTAGTCTCTCTCTCTCTCTCTGTCTCTCTGTTTCTCTCTCTGTATCTATCTATCCATCTATCTATCTATCTATCTATCTATCTATCTATCTATCTATCTATCTATCTTCCTTCTATTCACTTTAGTTTGAAATGTCATAATGCCATATCTATGAGTTAGAATTGTGAAACCCCTTGGAGAGAGGTAGAAATACAAACACAAAGAAGCATACATTATTGAGAAAAGGAAAACTCTCCAAGGCATAAACAATTATTGTAAAATTAATGACACGGCACAGGTTAGACTTGTTCCATATCAGTCATTACCTGTACAAATTCAGGCAATTTTTTGTTCCTCCCAATGCATGAGTGATTCCAGATGTAATTGAAGCAATAACTGTAAATCTTCTAGAAGAGTAGGTCTCTTTGTGAATGGTAAAGGACCCAACTGCCTAGACAACATTGTTTCCATGGCTTTAAGAGAAATGTGAATAATTCTAGCTATATTAAAACAAGCCACAATCTAAAACTGATTTAGCCATTTTATGAAATGCAGTTACTCACAGTCATCTTTCTGTGCTTTGAGGATTTTTCTAGATATGAACAAATTATGTAATCTTCAGCTTAAGATAGTCAGTCAAATAATGAGCATTTATTAAGCCAGGTACCATGCTAAGAAACATAGTTCTAATATTTAATGATTGACTTTCGGCTCATAGTTTTCATTAATGTAAAAATCCAGCTATATCACTGATGTTAACTTAACGGTCCTCTTTTTTGTCAAAGATCACAGTGGCCAAGTTGTAGAAATTGGGTAAGTGAGGCTAGAAAAGAAAAGAACTAGAGAGTACTCTTAAATCCCTTAAAAGTGAATGAATAAACCAAAGCTATATATAACTATATGAAAATGCACTAAATCATTATTGATTAGAGAAATGCAAATCAAAACATCTCTGAGAGATCATCTCACAGGTGTCAGATTGGTTAAAAAGATAAAAGGGCAAAATGACAAATGTTGAGGACTATGTGGAAAAATAGGGACAGGAATAGAAGGAAATGGTGAATCACTCCAGTATTCGTGCTAAGAACCACCCTCTGGATAGCTATGGTCCATAGGATCAAGAAGAGTCAGACACAACTGAGCCACTGCACAGCAGCAACATAAATTATAGCTATTTCTTGGGGTGCCATCTTCCTACTAAGAGGTCAAATGCATAAGGCCAAAAGCATCCCTTTATGTAAACTTTATAACTCTCCTGGCACAAAGAACTGGGCTATATGCAGTAAATATATAATAAGTATTTATGACTTGTAAAATTTATTATATTTAATATAAATTAATGACCCTTTTGGCTGAATACTCGCAACCTGGCTCTGTAGTCAGAAGACCTAAGTTAATATTGCATCTTTGTTGCTTACTCTCTACCCTCCCTTAGGCTCAGGTTGCTTATCTATGAAGTAAAGGGGTTGGAGAAGGTGACCTCTCAGTTCCCTTCTACCTCCGAAGGTAGGGGGAGAAGAGGAGATGCTAGTAGTGCAATTCAGTGTCCCACGTCTCACATTCTCCAGGGATAACTTTTGACTTGACTTGACTTGACTTGAAAAATAGGTAACTGACCATTTGTAAGGCTACCATTAAGCCATGATGTTTTTCAGTTAACGCTAAGAAAATAAACATTAACAAAATAAAGAAAATAATGTTAAGAAAATAAAACTGTGATTTATGCAGGAAAAAATTCCACAGTTCCCCATTCCTTGGGTTGAATAAGTCTCTTGGTTTAAGTTCTATCAACTGGTGATGCACTGAATTGAAAAATTGCTTTCCTGGGCAACAGCAACTCATATAATTCACTCTTCTTTTAGCATGACATAAAGAGAACACTAAAAACCATGGTTAATTCTTAGCATTAACCTTAATCTTTTAAAATGGGATGAAAGTACAATCTTGTTAGTTCATTTTTCTGACCATTATGCTATTATATAACCAATATAAGTGCCTCGGTTTTATGCTGGGCCATTTGTCTCACTTTGGAAAATAGAAAATGAGAAAGGTATTACATTAGAAATATATAAGAATGTCCACAACTTTCTATTGGTTCCATTAATGTATTTTAACGTTTCTTCTGAAGTTTCTTTTGTCACTGGAATTGTAAACATAACCCCTTCTGTTTTGAAATTTATTTTTTTTGTCATTTTCAACTTAATCCGCATTACTTAAGAAGAAAAAGGAAATTAGATTTCAAGCCTGAAATGTATTGATCGCCAATTTTAATTGGTTTTCAAATTAAATACCTCTTTCCTTAATTCCATAATCTATCTATCCATATCTGGTGCATTCTTCATGGTATATATATGTAATGCTTTATACAGAGAAGATGTTTACTAATTATTTATTCATTGAATGAATATTCTCGATGAGATAAACTGTGCCTCCCAGGTTTCCTAAAATTGTTCTGACTTTTGAGATAAAAAATTTTTTTTTGGTTCCAGTATACTTTATTCTGGAATACGAATTCCATTGAGCAGATTTAACCTCTATGCCTATGCTATCTATTATATATTTTGATTTTCTATTTTTAATAGGCTGTATCTTTCCTCAATTGAAGGTCCTATGTTTTGTTTCCTCTCTTCTATCTAATTTTCAGTACATTATTCCCGAGCATTACAACCCAACGTGGCAGAAGTATTCTTCACTTGCAATTAGACTTTCTGAAGTGCTGTCAGGTTTGTATGAGTTTTGCATGACTCTGCCTGCTGGATTCTCAGTCATATTGCTCAAGGGATCCATCACAGACAACTACCCAGTCGGGAGGAAGAAGAAGAAACAGATTGTTCTTGGCAATGGTTTTCTCATCAGGCTATCCCCACTGCATTACTGCTCTGATTCTCTTGATGAACACTCTGCTCCTAAGAGGAGAGAGTTAGGCTCTCTGTATACTGCAGCACAACATATTATTTATTGAGGGGGAAAGTTTCAGTCAACTGATCACATTTTGACTTGCATAATGCCAAACAAGTGATTTGACTGAATTTCCCCTCCTTCAATTTGAATGAGACAATTTTTTTTTGTGTTTAAAGGCAAAAGCTCCTACAAAATTACAGAATCACATAATTTCTAATTTTGAATCCATCTAATCAAATCATATAGAAAAATGTTTTCCCTCTGTAGCACCTCCAACTCTAGTCTTTGCTTGAAGATCTCCAAGGAGAGGGAATTTAACTTCCTCTCAAAGCATTTCATTCCATTTCGAGATAGCTCTAAAAATTACGCATTTTGCACTTATATCAAGACTAAATTTGTTTCTTTTTCAACTTTTACTTGTGGCTCCTACTACTTTCTGAGACAGAGCAGAACAAAGATAGGCTTATGAAAAGATCATTTGCTCTAGACCAAAGGACCTGGGTTCAAATCCTGCTTGAGACTCATGTTATCTTTTTTTTTTTATTTTGTTCTTGTTGTTGTTTCACTGTATTTGAACATATATTACCTCTTTTGAATTGACTTGATTTGAATTTGAATTAATTTGCATTTTGTGCTTTTTGTGAAACTTTTGTATTTTCTTTAAGGTATTATTGCTTTTATACTCCATTGTTCTATCTCATTTGCACTCACACTGTGGATCATGGCTAAGCTAAGAGGAAATGCATCAAAATTCTTGGGTAAGAACCTTTATATTCTACCCCTCCTTAGGTGACATGAATTGCAACACATATATACACATATTTTTCTCATTGTCACTAACTATAGGAGATATATATATATACATATATATATATATAATTTTAAAAAATTGCATGTGCAGTTTTTGCATTTGAAGCACATGTTTTCTAAATTGAAAGAGTTTTTTATTATTAGTTTAGTGTAGGTTTAGTTATATCCATTTGTTCTAACTGTAACTGCCTGCCCAAAAGCCTTAGACTATTGAAACTGCCATTGGTATTTTGCTATTATGGGATTTAGTACATATATCTAATTCGACTAAATAAATGATTTGACGAAATGGGATCAACAAAGGAGCACAGATTTCCATCAATACAGTGCCAAAGAAGCACAGATACCTGTATAGTGACAAAGAAGCATGTACCTAACCTGCATGATGCCAAAGGAGCACACTGGTCAAAAAGAGAAAGCAATCCTACCTACTAGGATTGTTAAGACTTCTATGCCAATAAAAAGGACTTGAACCTAATGTGAGAATTGAGGTTGCTATGCTTAACATATGTTAAGACGTAGGACTCTTCGAACCATACTCCTTGTGAAAATTTATGTCAAGTACCTAACAATTGGCTGTTCTGGCTCCATATTATATCCCTGAGAAGAAATGCCAAAAGATGAAAAGAAGACACGACATAATATCAGACCAATATCAAATCAATGAATACAAATCTAGTCCTTTTTCCTAACTTTCTTACTATGGTGGTTGACTGTGGTCCTGGCTGCTAAGTGGGTAATTGCATAATATCAAACATGGATTACTTTAATTGGACATTATTCAAAGACCTAGTGTGATTTTCTATTTTTTTCTTATCTAGAATTTTTTTCCATATGAAATTTTAGGATTGGATGTTTAAAATTTTTCATCCACTACTTATTTGATTTTTGTGCTAAATTTTCTGGTGAATTTGATTGGCAGTGATTCATATGCCTCACGCCTCAGCCATGTTTTCCTTGTGTGATTTCATTGTTTCTTTCTATCCTTCTCAGGGGGGAATGTGTTTTTATTTCATATGGAGAATTTAGGTTGTTTTAGAAAAGAAGTTTACTGTCTTCTGGAACCGAAATGGAGATGCCAATGAAGACCACATGGAGAAAGCATGATCCAGGAGCCTAAGAGAGCAACCAGATGTGAAAAATTTTTAACTTTGGGGGGTTTTAAATTCATTTGTCTGGTTTTAAAATTCATTTGTATGTTTTAAAATTCATTTGTTTTGTTAAATTCACCTGTTTTGTTTAAATGGAATTTGTTTTATGTATCTATTTTGTTGTGAAAAAAGGGGACTGCCCCCTGAATATTTTTGTAAAAGAAGCACCATTTGATTTTTTTATATTGTAAAAATTGTTACCTTTCTCCCCTTGTATTGATGTATTTACTCTTTATTTATTGTAATTATAAATGTATTTATCTTTGTTATGATCCATTGGGGAGATTGGTCTCTTGAAGGATCACAGGGGGAAATGTGTCATTTGAAATTATTGTAAGCCCTGGAAGACTATGTCTCCTCTCCAGGACTCTCTCTGCTACAACCTCCCCTGACACCTCCCACTTCCTTTAGGGGAGGTGTCAGGGAAAGTATAAAAGGGAAAGATTGGCGCCTTTGCTCTCTCTCAATCCTGAGCTCTCACTAGCTCTCTCTATGCTGGCAGCAGCTCTCTCTACCCTGAGACCCTGATCTCTTTCTTGGTGCCCTTTTCCCTTTCTTCCTACCTCCTAGTTTTCCCAAGACCTTTCCCTTTCTAATTAAAATAAAACCTAGCTCTTCAAACCCTAAAGTTGCTCTCTGATTATTTGAGGGCTCTGGTCAATTTCCCCCTGCCGGGCTGGGACCACTACCTTCCTTTCCCTTCTTCTACCTTTCTCTCTCCTTTCTCCCATCCATCCAATCCTCCTACCATCCTACCACCATCCCTTCACTTTTACCAAGATAGCTCTTGATAGACTTGAAAATAGCTATCACATGCCTTCTGGGTGTTTTTCCCTCTCAGTTAAACATCCTTAAACCCTTCAGTTAAACCTCTGATGGCAAGCATTTGAGGTTATCCATGGTCCTGGTTGCCTTTGCATAGAAACTTTTCAGTTTGTCAACTTTACTGTGTCTCTTTGTCAATAAAATAACCATATGTACCAAAAAGGAAGATGATGCAGCTGTAACTCCCTAAAGAAGCAAATAAATAAATATCTGATTTCCATAAATCTGAAAGCATCTGAAGCAAAGGGTACAATTTAGACAATTCAGTGGATCAATGTGAGAGTTCTTACACATAATGAGTTGGGAACTTTATACATTTTCATATTATTAAAAATAATTATCATAGAGAGAATGTCTTATAGTTTGCAAATCACTTTAGATGCATTATAGTTTCATCTGATCCTCAGAAAAATCTTGAGAGGAAGTGTGGTTCATAATATTCCTCTTTTACACATGAGGAAACTAAAGGTCCAGTACATTTAGGAATTTGCTCATGGTCACATACCTTGAAGGATCTGTTGGCAGGATTTAAACCCAGGGCTCTCTTAGCTATAAATGTAGTACTTCTTCCACTTCGCTGCACTGCTTTGCTCATGCTACCTGGCCATAAGGGCTTATGTAAACCAATTCAACAGACTATTCAAGTGATTTCTTCCTTTTTTTGAGGGATGATAGAGAACAAATTGCTGCTCTAGGAACTCTTTGGAACTCTAGTCCCATATTACCAACCAAACCTCTTTGGATAGTTCCCTATAAGAGGATGTTTCATAGGTAAATTCAACATGTCCCAGTTAGTACCTTCTTTCTTCCTAAACCCACCCTTCTGTTGAACTTTTCTATTTCTGTCAGGGTAACCACTATTTTTGGAGTTTATTTGCTTCCCCCTAATCTTGCACAGATGGCAATGTCCCATTATTTCTTTATCTATCTATGATATCACTCTTCTTCATCCTCTTCTCTCCATTGAGATAACACCTTCTCTAGTTGAAGTTCTTATCACTCCTTGCCTGTACTGTTGCAAGAAACTCCCAGGTGATTTCTCTTCTCCCAGACTCTCTCTACACTCCAATACCACCTTCACATTTGTGTTAAAGTGATTTTCCCAAAACATAATGACATTATCACCATCCTACTCAATCTATTCTACTTCCACCCCATCATCTCTAGGATCACAAGGAAATTCCTCTTTTTGTATTTAGAGGGCTCTATAATCTGGCTCCAAACTACTGTGCTAGGATATTGGAACTTGATTCAACTCCATGTATTATAGAGGTAGCCAAACTGGCTCTCTTGCTCTTCTTTATGCATATCAATTCATCGCCTATGTCTATACCTTTACAAGGCTTGGGCCACCCCCCTTTCTGAAATGTATCCCCTACTGACATTTGCCTCTTAGATACTTCTAAAAGCATTTTTTATTAGATAATTCTCAATAAGTTTCTTGGAATAGCAGGACAAAAGTTAAAAGGGTAAAATATCCTTAAAAATATAAAATTTAATTATTTTAATTAGGAAAAGAATCATAATAAAAAAGTCACAACAATATTATGATAAGAGAATGATGAGCAGATAAGACATGTGGTTTGATGGAGAGGAAGAAGAGAAAGCAGAGGCTTCTTTCCAAAGGTGTAACATAGCCTGGAGCTAGATTCTTTATTCCTGTTAATTATAGTCCTTTGCTGTGGTATTTTCTTCTTATTGCAGTGAAGCAATTACTGGTCTAATTCTAATTCATGGCAACCATTAAAAATAAGCAAACAAATATATTACTTTAATTCCAATTGCTGCTTCCTTCTGGTTGATAAATTGATCCCTTAGGCATCAGTGGGATAGCCAGTATTTGTGTTTGCCCTCAGGATAAGACCAAATTCATAACTGATATCACTGTTACTTAGTAACAGCTATTAAATAGGGCAGCTAATTGGTAGAGTGTTTAGAGCACCTGGCCTGGAGTAGGAAGATCTGAGTTCAAATTCAGCCTCAGATGCATACTAACTGTGTAAGCACTACCATTAACAGCTTATAACAGATTTAGTTGAAATCCTACAAAGAAGGAAACAGGCTCAGAGGGGCCAAGTGACTTCTCTAAGGTCATAAGAAAATGAATTGCAAATCTAGATAAGAATGAGGATTTCTTGTCTGTTAGGCCAGTGTTCTTTCCATTTTTAACATTCTGAAATATTCTACAAGGATAGTTTAAACTAGAAAGAGCCATTGCTGCTCACTCTTCTATTATGTCTATACCTAGGGGTTTAACCTATTGTAGTGAGATGGGTTTGGTTGGTCAATTATGAACAACTCTATTTTTCTTAACTTGAGAATTTCTTTCTAGCCATCCTCTGTATATTAACCTGTCATATCCCTACATTTTTGTCAAGTCACTCGGTGGCCTGCTTTTATGGTTGAATAACTCCAACTCCAGCAGAAACATGAGCTTTAAGGCCAAGCTCATGGTGGGTTACAGTTAATAAAAAAGAAAGAAAAGCAAGGAAAAAACAACAACACTGAAATGAAACAATCATTGTCTATTGTTCGCACCTCCCAGCTCACCCACTAGCGGAGAAAAACAGAGAACTCTCCAGTGTGTTCTGTTCCCTCCCGTTACTCTTGGGGAGGGCCATGCCTTTGGGCCTGCTTAAATTTCTAGAGACGGTTTTGTCTCTCTTCAGTTATTAGTCAGGACTTTATCATCACCCACCTAGACACCAGTCAGAACTCAAATAATATCTCTTTGCTGTATAACATGAGGAAAGCTCTTTAATGGAAAAGTGGATCCCTCTTCTCCATACCTCACAACAAAGTCCTCTGGGATGGCAGTGGCTTGAGTCTACTCTTCCTATGGAATTAAATTCATTTGTGCATTTCACATTGATTAAGTGCCTACTATGTGGCAAACAGTAGGGACACAAAGACAAAAAACAAAATGAAATAATATTTGCCCTCCAGGAGATCATATTTTATTGGAGGGGAAAATATATGCATATAAATTAAGTTCAAAAGAGATATAAAATAATTTCCAAGGGAATGCACTAGGAAAATGATGGGGGAAGTGGACCAGAATGGGTTTTCTATAGGGGGTTGAACTTGAGCTGAGCTCTAGAATAAGCTAAGGATTCTGAGGCAGAGGTGAGAAGGATGTACATTTTAGACATGGGGAAAGTCTGTGAAAAGATGTTATTAGGAGATAGAATGTCAGGCAAAGATTGATTGATTTGGTTGTAACCTAGAATGTGTGAAAGGGAATAATGTGAAATGATCCTGGAAAGGGAGGCTGGAGTCAGATTCTAAAGGACTTTAAGGGATAAAAGCAGAAGTTTACATTTTATCCTACAGGTGAGAAGGAGCCACTATAGCTTCTTTCTTTTAAAAAAAAGTTTTTAAACCCTTACCTTCTGCCTTGGAATCAATACTGTATACTGGTTCCAAGGCACAAAAATGACAAGGGCTAGACAACAGGGAGTTAAATGATTTGCCCAGGGTCATACACCCTATTTTTGAAAAGTAATATGTTTAATGAAAAACTCCAAGCTATAATAATGAAAATCATCTAGTTAATTTGGTACATTTCAACCTCCCAGGCCAGATTTGAACTTAGGACCTCCTGTTCCTAGACTGCATCATCTTGCTCGCTGCCCCCAATCACTGTGGCTTCTTGAGCAGAAGAGGGACCTTGTTCAACCTATGTTTTAAGAATATTGACGTAGAAGTAGCTTGAAGGGATGGAATGGCAAGGAAGAGACTGGACCCAGAGAAACCAATCAGGAGACTATTGCAATACTCTGCTCTGGCCTTGAGATGATGCAGGATGCTGAATCTTAGAAAGAAGACTGAACAAAGAGTCAAGAAATAGAGGATTTATTCCTGACTCTGACACTCTTTCATCTTATCACTTAGGCAAGTCTTTTAATCCCTCTGGGTCTGAATTTTCACATCTGTTAAATGAGAGGGCTCTACTAAACACTGTTTAAGGTCCCTCTTCCTCTGTCTTTCTCTGAATGGCCAGAGTGCAAGATTGACTTTGATGAACCTGGAAAGGATTTTCTAGACTGAGTGGAGTCAGACCAAGGAGGGGAAGGAAGAAAATCAGCTGACTAATTACATATTATTTGGAGATAATGTTTGGCTTCTGATGTGTTTTCTCGTTTGCAACTATTAATGCATATGAAAATTTCTTCTTTACAAATATGCTAATCTTCCATCTTTGTTCTTCCCATCTCCTATATTCTTAGCCAAGTCTCTTCCCTGACTTTACTGAGGAAATAGAAGCCATTTGCCAGAAATTTCTTCTTCTCCCCTTTTCTGCCTCCCATAAATCCTTGACATCACCTTCTATTTTCTCCTTTTTTACTCCAAACCCTGGTGGTAAGTTTTGGGGATCTGTATTCATAATGAGGGATTTAACACATGTTAAAAAGGAATTTTACAACTCCCATTTCACTGTGGTTCTAGTTATTTGAGATGTCACCTCTCCTGATGCTTCAGTTTATAGCAGTGTTTAGATGGATGACAGTCACTTGTTAGCATTGCTTATATTTTTTGTAACTTTTTATATATCCTAACTGGGGACTTATTTGACCTGTAAGATGAAAACAAATAATGAGAAGTCAGGGGCTTGTTTACTACACATTTTAATTCCCTATCTATGGGATCCCAAAGGGAGTATATTGTAACCACAGGAATTCTACATTGAATACAGTGATAGTTAATTGCATTGGATTTAATGAAAAAGTAAGGACTACATAAATTTAGAACCATAAAATGTTAGAACTACCAGGGAATCCTAGAGGTCTGGGATCTTCATCTCCGACGGGACAAAAGCCCATTTGGCACCTTTAGCATTTAGGTGTTTGACTCCTGCACCACCTGTTCCCACACCCCAATTTGAGTTACTCTGAGCTTAACGCAGGCCTCTCCCACCCAGTCACTTGCATCTTGGCTGTGTTTCAGTCAGCTAGTTTACTTGGGCACGTACATGACAGTGATGTACGAATGTTGACAGAGATAACCGCGCAGAGCAATGAGCACTTCAGAGTTAACTAGGCTTAAATTTCTCTGAAAAAGATTCTCCCAGAGACACTGGAGGTCTCAGTGTCAGCTGCGTCTACTGATGATCACCCATTTAATTTTGCACGAAGAAGTGAAGTACCTCTTGATGTATATCTGATTATTAATTATTTTATTATTGTTCACTATTTTCAAAAAGTAATCATATGTTTAATAAAAAAAATCCAAGCTCTATAATAGCGAAAATCATTTAGATAATTTGGAGTATCTCAACCTCCCAAGGACTTCAATTTGATTTCTAAAATACAGTAGAAACTTACTAATTCACACTAATGACAGGAAACCCCATTGTGAATTGCCAAATTTTGCAGCTGAGTGGGTATGCAAACAGACAGAAAAATCAAGAGGGATGAATCACACGAAGGACTCTCTCCATTTATTTTGACAAGGGTAGTTTAGATGTAACAGTCTATGATGCATCAAACATCAGCATGCTTATTGTTTCGGGTTTCAGAAGGACAACGAAGTCTTGGTAATCAGAGCTTTATCATAGGACTCGGATATTCAGTCTCTGCTCAGAAATGATGGTATGATGGAAAGTTCCTTATGATTATCTAGTTTACAAGGAGGGAAGTTCTACTCTAAATGTAACCAGAGGTAGAAGACCTTTCCAATTCCCTTCGTGCTTGTCGTTCAGTATTTCTTCAGCAGATTTCTAAAATCAGATCATCTTTGAGTGGTGATGGAATAGAGAGACCATCTAGGCTATTTTGTTGGACCCCTGGAGTCCTGGACACATTAGTATGTTACTGTCTCTCATTCATCAACACATCACAAAGTTTAAGGACCTTTTAGATTATAATAAATCCTCATTTTCTCAGAATGGATGTTCCCTTTTCTAACACTGAGAGTAAGTCAACAAACCCCACTTGTCTCCCTTTCCCCTGGTATTGAGATTTCCCTTGGGCATTTAAAGCTCTTTCCAACCTGGCTCCTTCCTATCTTTTTAGTCTTCTTACATATTACTGCCCTTCAAATTCCACCTTTTTTTAGAAAGTTTGCCTCGGTCTTCTCCCTTGTCCCCTTCAATCCATTCCCATTTTTACTGCATTTATCTTATATGTTCATTATTATTTGCCTATGATTTCCCTCCAGTAGAATCTGAGCTTCTTGAGAAGAGGAGCCATATATTTGCCTTTCTTTATATGAACTCAGTCATCAGCATAAGTCCTTGAAACAATTAGCCAGGCAAATTCAATTAATTTAAGGTTCAAGGATGCCAAAACCTAACTCTGGACGTAGAGATAAGAGATAATACTCTACTCCCCACCAATCACTACCCTAACTCCCCTTGGAAATTGGGGGTACCGGGGAAACCGCAGTGATGCTTATCAGAAATGGGATCTTTCATGTATTCATTCAGGGGAGTTGAGAAGTCTTTGCTGGCTCCAGAGTCCTTTTCCCCACATGCCACCTATACCATGGGCTGCCCTGACACCATGAGTAGCTTCCCAGGTAGCCCAAGGAGTCTCTCCTCAAGCACAATCCCAATTTGCAGTCCACCTAAAGCCTCTGGGAATGTAAAGAATACTCTTCAGTATATTATATTTCAATACGCAATTTTCCCCCAATGGTTTCCTTTTTTTTTAACATGATTGTTGATGGGCCATAAATTCATTCAAACAGAGTGGCATTTGGCATTAAATATAGTAAATAATATGGAAAGGAAAGATGAATTGCCTCCCCTTTCCAAATTATTCCTTAGGACATAAAATAATATTGATTCCACACATCCAAGGATTTTATTTCTGAATGTATTCCAAGGCTAACTTAAATTATTTTGAGATTATCCATAATTTCCTATTATCTGGGCCACATATCCCCTCTTGAATGTGGATAACTGAGGGGCTAAAGACTGGATGATCTATCATCAGCAGGTATCTTGTATCCTCAGTGGAGGTGACATATAAGAAGACTTGGAGCGACTTTGGAAGGAATATATCCAATACCTAAAACCTTGTAGCACTTCCCAGACAAGGATCCAGAAGCCTCTTGATGGGGAGGGGTGAATTGGGAGATAAATGAAAAGGCTCCCTAATACACAACACAAATTATACAGCTTCTGCTACTACTGCAGTTGTACATTTAAATAATGAATTATTTGATTAAATTAGGCACTTAGGTAGTACAATGGACCTAGAGTTAAGAAGGTCTGAGTCCAAAATGTCCCTCAGACACTTAACAGAGAAATTATTTAACCTCTTCCTGCCTCAGAAAAATAGGAACCATAGTAGCACCTTCCTCTAAGGTTTGTTGTGTGGATAAAATGAGATTAGATTTGGAAAGCATTTTATAAACTCAGGGATTACATAAATCCTAGGTATTATGACGATGAAGAAGAAGAAGATGATGATCACTACATCCCACTGAGTGATCCTGCCTTCTTGACTCTTTGTGACTCTATTAGTAATTAATAAAAAAAAACAACTATGAAGGAAGGTGGTCTGGCTATACCAGCTCTAAGCTGTATTATAAAGTGGCAGCCATCAAAACAATCTGTTACTGGCTAAGAAATAGAATAGTGGATCAGAGGGATAAATTATGTACTCAATATGTAGTAGTAATGACCACAGGAATCTAGTGTTGGACAAAACCGAAGATCCAAGCTTTTGAGAGAATTCACTCTTCAAAAAAAACATTCCATACTAGGCAAAAACTAGGCATAAACTAAACATCTTATACCACATTCTAAGAAAAAGTCAAAATGAACACATGATTTAGAAATAAAAGGGGAACGAGTAGCCAGGTGCTCAGTGGGTTGAGACCTAGACCTGGAGATCGGGGTTCTGGCTTCAAATCTGGTCTCAGACACTTCCAAGCTGTGTGACCCTGGGAAAATCATTTAAATCCCATTGCCTAGTCAAAAATAGTTTACCTGTCAGTCTTATGGATAAGGGAAGAATTTATGACTGAATTAGACATAGAGAAAGTTATGAGATATAAAACATATAACTTTGAGTACATTAAATTCAAAAGCTTTTGCTCAAGCAAAACCAATGGTTAGAAGGGAAATAAAAAAAACTTGGAAAAAATTTTATAGCAAATGTCTCTGATGAGGGCCACATTTCTAAAATATACACAGAACTCAG
Source organism: Gracilinanus agilis (assembly GCF_016433145.1). Lineage (NCBI taxonomy): Eukaryota > Metazoa > Chordata > Mammalia > Didelphimorphia > Didelphidae > Gracilinanus > Gracilinanus agilis. Next base: position 173,872,650 of record NC_058134.1, read on the forward strand.
AAAAATTTATAAGAACACAAGTCATTTTCCAATCACTAAATGGTCAAAGGATATGAATAGGAAGTTTTCAGATGAATAAATTAAACCTGTTGTTAGTTATAAGAAAAAATGCTCTAAATCATTATTAATTAGAGAAAAACAAATGAAAACAGCTCTGAGATACCACCTTAACCTGTATCAGGCTGTCTAATATGGCAAAAAAAGAAACATGATCAATGTTGGAGGGGATGTAGAAAAATTGGGATGCTAATACACTGTTGGTGGAGATGTGAACTGATACAACCAATATGGAGAGCAATTTGAAACCAAGCCCAAAGGGCCATCAAATATATCCTTTGACTCAACAAAATTGCTACTAGGTCTGTATCTGAAAGAGATCAAAGTCAGAGGAAATGAACCTACTTGTACAAAAATATTCGTAGCAGCTCTTTTTGTGGTAGCAAAGAATTGGAAATTGAGGGAATGCCTGTCAATCAGGGAATAGCTGAACAAAATGTGGTATATGAAGGTGATGGAATATTATTTTATAATAATTTTATTTAAATTTATTTTATTATTATATTATTATAAATATTAAATTTATTAAAATTATTTAAAATAATAAGGAATGAAGAACAGAATGATCACAGAAATCCTGGGAAGACTTATATGAAGTGATGCAAAGTAAAGTTAGTAGAACTCAGGAGAATATGGTATACAGTAACAACAATAATGTATGATGACCAACTGTGAATGAATTAACTATTATCACCAATGAAAGGATCCAGGACAACTCCAAGACTCCAAGACTCATAACAGAAAAGGCTAGCCACTGCTTATAGAAGGAACTGATGGAGCCTGGTTGCAGAATGAAGTATATATATATATATA
>NC_058134.1:173873846-173898444 GCF_016433145.1 Gracilinanus agilis
TTTCTTTCTTTCTTTCTTTCTTTCTTTCTTTCTTTCTTTCTTTCTTTCTTTCTTTCTCTCTTTCTCTCTTTCTCTCTTTCTCTCTTTCTCTCTTCCTTCCTTCTTTCTTCTTCATTCCTTCCTTTCTTCCTTCTTCCTTTCCCTGACTTCTGTCTTAGAATCATTACTAAGTATGGGTTCCAAGGCAAAAGATTGGTAAGAGCTAGGGAATTCAGGTTAGGTGACTGACACAGGATCACACAACCAGGAAGTATCTGAGGCCAGATTTGTACCCAGGATCTCTGGTCTCCAGTCCTGGCTCTTTAGCCATGGAACCACCTTGCTATCCATTTCCTAATCTTTCTTAAAATGACTGCTTTCCCTTCTGATATTACCTTTTCTGCCTACATCTAATATCTAGTTATTTACCTATTCTTTCCTCATTAAAATTAGACCTTCTTAAGGGCAGGGACAGTTATTATTATTATTTTTTTTTACTATTACTACTACTACCACGACCACCATCACTAATACTATCACTCTTTACTATGATGATGATGATGAGGATGATGATGATGATGATGATGATGATGATGATGATGACTTCTTTCCTTTTATTCCCAGTGCATGGAATATAGTAAGTGCTCAATTAAAACACTTGATTGATTAAAGGTTAAATCATATATAGCCTCATGACTTTCTTTATGGCAAAATATAGAAAAATCCCCCAAATGACTCTAGTATTTCTGCCAAGAAAACCCCAAATGGTGTCACAAAGAATCAGACATGACTGAAAAGACTGAACAACCCAAAACAAAAATACTCTAGTAGCACAAAGGTGATACTCCCTAAGTGATACAGCAGTTTAAATCCTGGTTTGGAATCAGAAAGAACTACATTCAAATCTGGTATAGCTGAAAGACCTTGGTCAAGTCACTTCACCTTTGTGGTCCTCAATGTCCACCTCTGTGAAATGCAGCATCCCAATAACTCCTTCCCAGCATTGTTGAAGAGATAAACAATACTTATAAACCCTAGGAACATAGTAAGTGACCTCGGAGGCCATTCATTCAAGTCATCATTTCACAGATGAGGAAATTGAGGCCCACAAAGGAGAGGTGGTTTGCCTAAGGTCACACTGGTCCTAAGCATCACAGGTGGGTTTTGAACCCAGATCCTCTTCCATTAGAGCCAGACTCTATCATCCTGCCCCACTCCAGGGAATGGAGAGAAGAAAGCTGAAGCTCCCTGGCTAAAGGACCTTCTCCAGGTCTCTGGGGCAGTTTGCTGTCTGCACTGAGGAATCAGGTGTCTCTCTGGGTCACCCCTCATGAATGCTTAGTCAGTGTAAATTAGAGGGGGGAAATTACTAGAAAATTCTCTTTACAATATTTTGGAATTCTGAAGTTATGAAAAACTTGCAGATCTGTGGTATGAAAGGGCACAGGCTAATGGGACTATGTGATGCCATCGTAAGAGACTTACAGTTGCTTTTGGTTGAAAACTCAGCTACAGGGTGAAAAGAGGATGAAGGGAATGTGTCTGGAAGGAAGGACCCCTTTTGATGGGTGAACACAAGGAACCTGCATATCTATTTTTAGGCTGGGCTCAGGAGACCTCCAGTAATTAATATTTAGAACTGAAAAAAAACAACATACACGCGCATGCATTGTCCTGGTTCCTGCTTCTATTTATTTGTATTTTTTCTTCCCCCCACCCCCCAACTCACTAATCCTGGTGGCTAAGGGCTTTCTAGGAAGCTGGGCAAGCAGCAGAGAGGGCACTTGTCTATAGGGTTTGTGCAAAGTCTTCTCTGCCCAAAGGCACGCTTCCCAAGACACTGCCTGGAATTCAGAAGGACAACTTCTTCCATTAGGGTTATGGCTTTGATCTCTTGTTAAAACTAAAAACTCTATGGCCGGGATCAGACCAAGTTGTTATCATTCCTCTATACCAGGGATTCTTCACTTTTTGTGTGTGTGTCATGGCACCCTTTGGCTGTGTGGTGAAACCTATGGAACCTTTCTAAGAATAATGTTTTTAATTGCATAAAATAAAATAAATAGGATTAAAATGAATACCAAATATATTGGGAATAGTTCCAAAATACTAACAAAAAAAGTTTAGAGATTGCAAGTTAAGGATTCCTTTTTTTTTTAAGTTTTTACAGTCTAATATATTAATGAAAGATCTTACCAGGCACAAAGGGTAGGAGAACAAAAGACTTGGTGCTTCTGTTGGGAAGGGGATATAACATGAGGAGAGGCAGAGACTGGAGGCAGAGCATTTCTGGAGACAAACTTCATCTGTGTAACAATACTGAACCTCTGCAAAATGGTGAAGTAGGTGAAACCAGTACTTCTGGCTCCCAGCCTTCCCATTTTATGTCTTTTGTCCACCTAACATCACCCAGGGAAAACCGAGGCACTCAGAGCCTTCAGCTTCTCATTCTCCACTCTACAGACTTACCCTATTGAAGTATTCCAGTGAATAAATTCACATTATGATTTGATTGATAATGAAGCTTACTATGTGGTCCTTCAAGGAAGTATTTACATTTTAACTGGGGACAAAGTTAACCCCTGAGTTTGGGATGTCCCTGATCTTCCCATCCCCTGAAAGCACTGCTTTAATCAGATTCATTGACTTGAATTGACTTGAATTTTAGGATTTTAGAATGCTGTTGAATGTCCTTGGGGGAAACTATACCTGATGTCTTACTACCACTCTAATTTGCTTCATTGGCAGTTGAAAATGGGTCAGATGGGCCAGACAGGAAACCATCAACTCTGACAACACCAATAAACCATCCTAGCATAGCCTTAGGGTGTTGATGAAATTTCTGGAGTACCCAATATCTTGAAGTGGCTGCCAAATCCTTTGTCTGTCAATTATAACAAATGGTTTATTGAGGTTAACAGAATCCTTATGGAGCTCTTTATATGGTTTCCAGAACTTTCTCTGTATCTGGCCTGCATCAAAGATCATGTTTGTTTATACACTTATGATGTGAAGCTGGATTACCATTTTGTGGTTTAACAGCCAACTCAGAAGAACTTTGACCAGGACTTTGGCCACCCTGAGGAGAGCAAGATCCCAAGGAGGCCAATTTCAGTGGAGTGGCTTTTCTGAAATCTTCCATTATTTCTTCCTTGTTTAGTTAATTGTCAGGGAGTAAGAGAAGAAAGGGCCAATGGAGAGGTGTATATAGCATCCCTCCTTCCATGAAGATCTCATCAGGGTCTCCAATCACCGATTCTACAATAAATCTACAGGATTAATATTCATGTGTGTTTTTCTTTTTCTTTTTTAGGGTTCTTAAAATCTTTACTGCAGACCATCTAATTCATCTCTACTATAGAATGAAAACAAAAGCAAGAGGAGGGAAATCCTGAACTCAGAACCCAAAAGGAAAGAAAAGGCAATTTAAGAGAAAATTCAACTCCTACCACCAAAGGAATGAATGTATAAGAGTACATTTCCATAAACTGGCCTCCATGTATATGGAGGAGATGCAAGGCCCTTGACTGGGATGGATAACTTAGAAAGAATAGCTATGAAATTTGATCAATGTATTCAGAAATGAGGAGCTGAAAAATAAGCAGACCCTTTAAGCTTGTTGCTCCTTTTGGCAGGCATCCCTAGAAATTCTAATGACTGACAGATCATTTTTCTATTTAGCTTGAGGTAGCAAATTGGCAGTGGGTAGGAGAGTAGAAATGTTGGGGCAATAGAAATTATGCAAATGATGCTTTCTAGCAAGAGGACTTTCAACCCCTTGAGGTCTTTTAAACAGCATTAATTCTAGAAATTAGATACAAAATTTAACTTTTTCATGCTAATAATGATTTCATAAGGAAAAAACTTGTTAGCAAAGGTGACAAATATGAATTTCTATTGAATATTTAAATTCAGGAATCTCAGTGCATGCCCCAGGGAGATATTTACCCAGCCAATGACTCTCTGATGTTATTAAGAAGTAATTTATTTGAGAAAGTCTCCATTCATGAGTTTACTTAAGAACAATATCTGCTTTACAAAGGTTTGTATTCTCAGTATAGCAAATATCTAATTTACAATGAATTTTGGTTAAGATTTTCATTAAGTTGGTTCAATAGCATTGGCTAATTTTAATGTCATTTTTATGAGATCCCAGTCTCCCATTTCTGGAGAGAGAAGAGGTAGAGAATATAAATAAAAACATCAACTCTCCTTCAAAATTGAGTTCTTTTAAAATTCTGAGGTATAAAACAATGAACCTTAGATTTTTATGGTAATTGCTTATAAGTTGTAGACATTCATTTTAAAAAATAAGATAAAAAATGATTATGTTATACTGTATTATCAACCCATGAAGTAATTCTACGCGATGCATCTGCTTTAGATATTCTCAGAGTGCACTGGATTGGAAAGGAGGCTTCTGTGGCAAACTAAGGAATGTTAAAGAATCTCTCTTTGTGGTGTCAAGAAACTGGAAATTGAAGGGATGCCCATTAATTGAGGAATGGCTGAACAAATTGTGGCATATGATTGTGATGGAATATTACAATGCACCTGAAGAAATGACAAACGAGTTAATTTTAGAAAAATGTGTAAAAACCAAATGAAATTATGAAAAACTAAACAAAGCAGAACCAAGAGAACATCATATACAGGAACAGAAATATTGTTTGAAGAATGCCTGGTGTATTTCCACCTCCAGAGATAGAAATGATAAACAGAAGACATAGTTTTATATATACATATACTTTTTTGTCTAATGATGCCTTTTCTGATGGTAGAATTGGAGGGAAGGGAGGAGTTAACCGTGGGTTCTAATATAATGAACAAATTAACTAATTGATTTTTCAGGAAGATACCGTTAGCATGGGAATATTGGTGAGAGGAAGAAAAAGAGGCAAAAGGACAGCAATCCTCTTAGACAAGCTATGGGTCAAGGAGCTGACAATTATGAAAAGTCAGGGAAATGAAAGGGTCCAAAAGACAGGTAGATAAATAATTAGACTAGGTCAAAATACGAGCCAGGAGAGTATCTATCATGATATGAATTTTAAAGTAAACTGCAGTTATTATCTACCAGGGCAAGAACTGATTCCAGGTCAGAAAATGTCCTCAGCATGCAGGCATAAATACCTAAATCTCTGGCCCTAGGTGGGACAGTACCAGAAAGTTCCCTCTCATGTCCATCTTCCAGCCTGCTAAAAGATTGATCTTCCTAAAGGACAAATCTGATCTTGTTACACTTCTCTTCAATAAACCCAATTAGTTCCTTATTGCCCTTAAGATCAAATATAAAATTTTCTATTTCCCATTTAATGGTCTGAATAACTTGACTGTCTCTTCCCTTTCGAGTTTTCTTATCTCTTGCCCCACGTATTCTGTGGTCCAGTGACCCTGGTCTCCTTGTTCTTTGCACAAGACAAATCCACCCCCCCACCCCCCCCCCCCGGCTGTCCAACATCTCTGCTTCCTTTCTTCCCTGAATTCCTTCAAGTCTCAGCTAAAATCTCCCCATCTACATGAACCCTTTCCTGATAGTCCTTAACGCTAGTGTTTCCCCTCTGAAAATGATTCTATATTTATAATACATAGTTGTTTACACATCTTCTGTCCTAAAAGAATGTGAACTCTCTGATAGCAAGCCATCTCTTTTGCTTATCTTTGTATGCCCAGGACTTGGTCCAGAGCCTGGCATATAGTATATGCTTAATAAATATTCCCTGGCAGACTGAATACCAAATTATCTTTCAAACATGATACCAAATGAAAGTTATTTGTTTTAGATTTTGATTTGGTTGCCTGTGAGTAACAAAGAACCATAGAGAATAAATATATTTGCTGGTCCAATTTCAGACTGACTTTCATCAAAATCACCAGGTCTTTTTTCTTCATCTCTCTATAGGTGCAAAGTAAGGAGGAAAACTAAACAATTACCTAATGAATCTGATGGACCTTGAGAGACAGACTAAATTACTTAGGATCTAAATGCTAGTTTTAATTCAGCAATATGTTTATTTGTGTTTCTCTCTTCTCTTTAGGTTCTAGACATATTTTTGTCTTTCTTGGAAAGCACAGACTTCACACCTGTATAACCAGGGTTTATAAAGAAGTGATTAGAGAGGGGCAGCTAGGAGGCTCAGTGGATAGAGAGCTGGTCTTAGAGATGGGAGGAGGTGTTGGGTACAAATCCAACCTCAGACACTTGCTAGCTGTATGACTTGGGACAAGTCACTTACCCTCAATTGCTTAGCTCTTACAGCACTTGGAACTTAGTATTGCTTCTAAGACATAAAGTAAGTATTTTTTTAAAGAAGCGATCAAAAACAAGTATTATTGCAAAATGGTGACGCAAATGTCCATTAAGGTCTGCTTTTTAGGTCTTACTGTACAGTCTGCTTTGAAAATAAGCTCAAAGGTAAAGGTTTGGGACTTGGTTGGAAGATGATTTTATAGTCTACTTAAGATGTCTTTTGCTATTGAGAAAGGGGTGAATCAACATAAAATATCATGTTTTGTTGTCAGGTTGCTGTTATGGCTCTGTGTTTTGCAGCCCATGATGAATTGTGATGTAGAGTTTTAAATTTCAGTCTTTATATGGCACATTTTATCTGTCATTTGGCAGCCAAAATGCTTTTCAAATGCTGAACAGATATTTTGTGATTTAGTGTTTGCTTAAAGAAGGGCAAGAAATATGTCGAGCTTTTGGCCTGTACATTTTATGAAAGTTTGCCTTGACTATTCTGAGTATTAGAAGAGCAATGTTGGAGTAGATATTTCTTGGTCGGTCTGAAACACAAAAGTGGGCATACGGCTCTCCTAGAAAACACTCTGTACTTATCAAGTTTTAAGGTTTCTGATCAATGGATTTCACTTACACTGACAATCTTTTTCTAAATCCATTTAGCTCTCAAGAATTTGATACTGTAGTCCCTGGGGACCATTTGGGCTTCCTTTCCTATTTTTGTTGGTTTTCCTGTGATCAAATGAAATTTATTAGTGTATTGGGAGCTCACAAATTCTAACAAGTATAGACTTAGCTAAAGAAATGGCAGTCGTGAGCAATCCTTCTGCTGATAACATGGTCCATCATATTCTGGCATTCGTCTTATAACACCTTATAATTTATGATTCCTTCTTCTCAGAGGCAAGGACAAGAGCATGAAAGTTGGCTTAATTCAGTGGCATTTGGGTTGCTATTTTTGAAACCTGTGTTTGTTTTGAACACCGGTTAGAAGAAAATGACATACTTTTCCCTCACACCTAGACTAGGATTTCAACTGCAAACGTGTCTTAGATCTGGGACGGTGAGGAAATCTAACAGACAAATTCAGCCTAAGTGTTCATTTTCCCCAAACTGCTGGCATTTGAGACTGACTGGAATTTTTTTTACCTTCATGTCAGAGTAGAAATGATGTTAGAGGAGGTAATGTCCACACTGGTAGGAGTTCCTTATCGGGGACTTCCTGACACCATCGTAATCAAAGATCCAGATCCACTCTCCTTCCCCTTCTCTCCTCCTAGTCACCCCTAAATTGTCTCCCACTGCTACTCGCTGGCTGGCAGGTGCTTGGAGTATCTCCCCAAGGCATTCTTCCTTCAGCTTTAAAGTTTCCATCCCCATTTAAATACGAGTTATAACCAATTCTGAGTGTGTGGTTATGGTGGTTTAAGTGGATGGTCCTGAGTAAAGAAAGAAAATGAGTGTGTTTCTGACAAAGATAGGTAACAACTAAAAGTACCACCAGTTATTTATACTTTTATTTGACATAAAATAAATATATTTTATTGGACCTGGGGGCAAGTTTTGATAGGTTAGGGGAAAGAACATGATAAGATTGTGATTTTAGATCTAGAAAGGACCTTAAGACTTTAGAACCAAAGCCTCTTACTTTATACATGAGTAAACTGAGGAGCAGAGAAATTAAGTTATAGGACCAGAGTCACCACTGTATGAGAGGTAGAGTTGGCCCAAGGTCTTTTTGACTCCAGGGCAGCTAGCTGGTGCTATGGATAGGATGTGCAACCTAGAGTCAGAAACTCATCTTCCTGAGTTCAAATCTGGTCTAAGATACTAGCTGGGTGACCCTGGACAAATCACCTAACCCTGTTTGCCTCAGTTTCCTCCTCCATAAAAATGATCTGGAGAAGGAAAGGCAAACCAGTATCTCAATGAAGAAATCTGCAAATGAGGTCATGAAGTCAGACGCAACAAAACAACACCTTCCTGACTCCCAAGTCTTGTTCTCCATGCATCTTGTCATGATCTCATTTGACTCTGGCAACTAGGACAAAAGAAAATGCCACCAAAAAGAAGAGAAAGCACTGAAGGATAGCTTTGTCTACATAACAATGTTGCTTTGTCATCACTGTTAGGTCTTCATCTATGGCTGAAGTAGGCCCCCAGTTGAAAAAACAATAAGATTAATGAATGCTTCTTAGCCATACTAGTAAACCTTTCCCTCTCATAGATGAAAAGATCCAGGATGGAAACAATCCTGTCTCTGGCCATTAGATATGTGATGCATATGTATTTTAGTATTAAGTAACTCCTCTATTCCCCATCTGGGCTCTAATTCTGTACCACATGTCACCTAACAAGGTATCTTCCATTATTCTTTTATTCAGTTCACTGCATGTTGTTCTTCCTGTCCCTTGAAAATTAGCCTGTCTGTAATCAAAAATCACTTCCACTCACAGTTCAGTGCACCTACTGTAGATGTGACAAATGCTTGTTTACTGGGCTGGTAATTGGATTAAAACATTGAAAAGAAACACAAATATGAAAGGTAATGAAAAATGAAAAAAAAAATCCACAGGCGTAAAACTCAATACAACCCAAAGAAATTAAAAAACCCTAATGAATGAAAGTGCTATTAATAGGCATCATCTTTCATTAACAATGCTCTGGAGTGTACAGGCCTTGCCATTGAATTGCAAAAGAGATTTAAGCCCTCAGAAGACAGAAAAAAAGGTTTATGAACAATCTTTTTGAAACGATGGTCAGGAGAATGGCTAATTAGTTTCAATGTATCTTTGGGGCTCTGTTGGCCACTGGGCAGCCCTATAAATCTCCATGATGGTTGGATATAGGAACAGTAGGGACAGCTCAGCTGCAGTACTAAATTATTTAAGAGGGAGAATGATTCTTTGCTTTAAGTTTGGTTCTGGCTTTTCAAATAGCCCTGGCCAGAAGGAAGTGAAAGCATCTTCTCATGAGTTTCTCTTCTGGCCACGGGGCTATAGGTAGTATGGAAGAAGGTACCAGTTGCAGTTAATGTAAGATTTAAATTAATATCAATAACTCCCAATAATTATATTTGATAAAGTTTATTAATAATCACTTGCAGTAGAAAGAAAATAAACTAAAAGAAATAGAAGTTCAAACCTAATTATCTAACAAAAAGTAAACCCACGTGTGTAGATTCTCCTGGTTGGCATAAAGCCCCCTTTCCAAGCCTTGATCAGAGGAAAAGAGTGAGGGGTGGGAGCTACGCAAAACTTATATCCTCCCTACCTTAGCACATAATGTGACAGGGAACATGGGAATCTGGGATTTAGAGTTCTGGGGAGAAAAATCTAATTATACATTAGAAAAGACCAAACTGAGGTTAATCTTCGCTTTGGTACCCTATCTTGTCATTTGAGGAGACCCCTGGGGAACCAGGTTTATCACTACTTCTATTCCCAAAAATGAGCCGAGGACTTTATTCCCGGAAAATGATGTCATAAGCAAATTGCTTCTGATAGCCGTTGTTTGTTACTGTTAAATTAGGAAATGAAATAAAATTAAAAGAATACATGTCTGAATAAAAGACCCAACAACAAGACAAGAGCAATCGTAACTCAAAGATAAACTAAGAACAAAGTTAAATATGTCATCAAAGAAACAAGGTAGAAGAGAGGTGAGTCAGGTTCTAGAGTAAACTAATAAGAAAAAAAAAAGAAAAGAATGAAGGCAGGAAGAATAAAGAAAAAAAGGAAAGAAAGCAGAAAGAATAAAGAGGGAAAGAAAACAGAAGGGAACTGAGAGGAAATATGCCAGGCCCACAAAGATTAAAAGAAGAAAATGAATTCTAGAGGACAAAACCACAAGCACAAACAGGTTAGTAGCTACTATTCAAGTTGTCAATCAAAAATCCTCAATTAGAGGTAGAGACTTACCTTTTTGCCTAGGCAACCTCTTTATTCCTCCACCTTCGTAGACCTAAAAATATCAATAGAAATAAAAAAAAATTGGTTCTTTGATTTTAAAAAAACATCATCTTTAGAAAAATCTCTGCAATTGTAGAATTTCCATTTTTTAAAACTGCTGCTTATTTTTCTTTTAGATTTTAGTTAGAATCAAGGAAATGCATGCCAATTAAGCAGGTGGGCCTAATTCCCTGGGCTGCCCTCATAAAAACCTCCCCCTCCATACATCTGAACTGAATGCTGAATTGTAAACTGAAATAGTAAGAGGAGGAGGAGGAGGAGGAGGAGGAGGAGGAAGTCTGTATGTGTGTGTTTGTTCCAGCTCTCGCCAGAGTTTTTTAAAAAAAATGTTTTTAACATTAATGTTTATAGGATGGACTTCTCTCCAGAACAAAGAGACACTTACCTTGGGGCCTGTGGGATACTGCCCCCCTCCCACTTTTAAATAGAGGGGGAAGGAGAGAGAAAAATCAATGCCTTCATGTCTAAGGAAGGAAAGGCAGGCTGGTGGCTTAATATGGAGCTTCCCTGGTACTCTTAACCCTGAATAACGCCTAATCACCCTGTTCAGATGTTGCATCATGGCTAATGAAACCCGTTTCCTATACATGCATTGTTTCCTTGTTAGAACATTTTCAATTCTTGGTCAAATAACACAACCTTGTATTAACAAAAGCAGTTTTGTTCCGGAGCGTTCAAAGCAATTCAGATAAGCTCAATGCAACAAATATTTTTATGTCCCAATTCATTCGTATCATATCTAGTGAAATAAATGGAGATGGAGAGGTTTGTTTGCTCACCAGAGCAGGCTGGCTTCACAAAGAAATGAGATGCCGCTGTTTATGTGATGTTTTACAAAGTGCTTTCATACATATAACCTTATGAGGTGGACAGGTAGGATTATCCTGATTTTACAGATGAGGAAACCAATAAGTGCCTTGACCAAAGGGAGGAAATAGCAGAGTTGACATTCCTAACTTAGATCTTTTCATTCCAAAGCCACTGTTCCTTCTGCTACATCCCAAAGACTTCTTTTTTTAAAATAGAATTAATTTTTTATTTTTTCCAGATTACCCATCAATACAAATTTTAATCGTTGTTTTCTGATACTTCGTGATCCATTCTCTCCCCTGACCCCTTCCATTCTCCCCAAGATGGCAAGTACAATAATATAAGTTGTATGTGTATTATTACATAATCATCATATTGTGAAAGAAGACACATATTGCTTAGATTAGAGAAAAATTCATGGAGGAAATAAAGCGAAGAATGGTAAGCCCAGTGATTCCTTTCATGGGGAGGATGCTTAGATACTGGTTAAAGCCTGGAACACCCAATCAACCCTGCCATGTTAGTCTGCCTGGTACCTAACATGTCAAAAATAAATTTTTTTAATATTTTTTAATATTTTTAATATTATTATTTTATTTATTAAATTTATTCCTTTGATGAAGGCTAATGGGAGTTCTTGTCACCTGTTTAAATGGAAAAATCCTGGAGAAAAGTCACATCCGATACTGGATAATGGTATGTGTCTCTCAAATCTTTCCCTGGGAACTGTTTTAGATGGAGTGGGGAAAGAGGTAGTGAGAAAAGAGCATGAGTTTCATAGGTGAGGGTTTAGAGTCATCGAGATGGGGAAAAATATTCAGAAAGAGGTCAGGGCTAAAGGACCTAACAATAAACTTCATTTATGTCACAATTTTGCCTCTAGGGTTAGCCCTGCACATGGGCATGGCCTGGAGAAGCAGTAAAGCTGTGTACCTTAAGCTCATCTGAGAAACTTCCTACTCACAATTTCCAGGGCACTGAATTCTTTGATTGATGAGTTTATGGGAAAATCTGATAGCTGAGACTTGAAAGTAATAAAAGAGAACATTTGACAAAAATGTTCAACTTTTGTAAGGGAACTTCTCCCTAAATACTTAGAAAATACATTTTCCTCCCCAGAAATTGGAATGTATCTTTAATATTTAATAAAAACTTCTGTAACATTTGCACAATGGAATGAATAAAATGGATAACCATGACTTCTCTTAAGGATATTACATTTTAGATAGGCTGATCAAGTGAAGCGTAACCATCATGGGTCCTCAGAACCCTATGGTCTGTACCACATTAGAGTGGCTAAATGGGTCATACAAGCATCAGATCTATAAAGTTCTCTTATTTCACTCTGAACCAAAAGTTCACTCCATTCCTTGCATGCCTGAACTAGGTGGAACAATGGAAAGGAGATCCTTCAAATACTGACTTTTTTTCACTTATTGCAGCTTGACTCTCATCTGTGAGTTTTTTGACAAATGGCAGTAAGTTATTATGAAAATCAATTTAAAAAGTATTTATTAGGTACCTCCCTTGAGCAAGGCACATTCTAGGCACCATTTTTAATAATAGCTAGTATTTACATAGAACTTTGATTCATTGCAAAGCACTTTTGATCCATACAATGGCCCTGGGAAATAGGTGCTACTTTATTTTTACTCCATTTTATAGATTAGAAAACTGAGGCAGAGAGAGAGAGACAGAGAGAGAGAGAGAGAGAGAGAGAGAGAGAGAGAGAGAGAGAGAGAGAGAGAGAGAGGTTAAATGATTTGCCCAGGCTCACAAAGCTAATGAGGACCTGAAGTTGGATTTGAACTCAGGTCTTTCTCACTTTGGGTCCAGTACTTTATCCACAGTGCCACCTAGCCATCTCATTTATATGAAAACCAAAAAATGGAATTATTCCACTTTTTATACATTATCTTGAGGAATATAGCTTGTACACACAAAAAAGTAAATATAAAGGAGGTATGAATTACTAGAAAGCAATTTCAAGAGGGAAAGAGAAATTAAAATGGACATCAGATAGGTTTCTTATTGATCAGGTGGCACTTGAACTATTCTTTGAAGGAAACTAGGAATTTTTTTAGGTAGAGGTGAAGGAGTGAACTCTAGACATGATAGACCACTCACGCAAAGGTAATGGGAGGTGGGAGATGGGATGGTTTGGAAAGAGCAAAGCTAGGAAGAGAGTTTAAGAGAGAAAATCCAAGATAAAACTTAAAAGATAGAGGGGGTCTGTAAATGACAGATTGACAATTTTGTATTTTAATCCTAGGGACAGTAGGGAGCCATTGAAAAGTTTTTGGGCAGGCAAATAACGTTATTGGTTCTGCATTTTAGGAATATCAATTTGGCAGCTCTGCAGGATAGATTAGAGAGGGCAAATGGTGGGAGTAAGGGTAGGAATTAGGAAGTGATTATAAGTTAGAGAAGATCAGGGTCTAAATTAGGGTAGAAGCTGTGTGAATGGAGAGAAGAGTATAGATTTAAGAGATATTGTGGAGATGGGATCGTTAGTTAAGTAACTACTTAGATATAAATGGCGTGGGAGAGAGAAAAGTCACAGATGATTCTAAGGTTATTTATATGGTTTATTAGACAGATGGAAGTACAATCAACAGAAATGAAAAGTGTAGAGGAGGGGTAGATTGGAGGGAGGGAGAATATCATGAAATCTGTTTTGGACATGTTGAGTTTAGAGATGCCTTTGAAACATCCATATGGAAGTCTCCCCCATGTAAGTTGGTAATGAAAGTCTGGCATTCAGAAGATTATGACTAGTTGTATATCTGAGAGTTCTCTGCAGAGAGATGATCATTGAAACTCTGAATGCTGAAGAGATGAACAAAAGAGAGGGTATCCAGGGAGAAGGGAACGAAGCCCAGGAAAGAAGTTTAGGGGATGCCCATCTTTAGCAGGCAGGAAATGGATGGTGATACAGCAAAGGAAACCAAAAAAAAAGAAATATTAGAAAGTGGTTAGAGAAGAACCAATAGAGGAGTGTCAGAAGTGCAAAGGAAAGAGAGAACATCCAAGAGGAGGGTGGTGGTGGTAATAAAACTTCACAGGCATGGTAACCAAACCAATGAGATTACAGATTCCTTGCAGAGAGGGACTCTGCCATCTCTTCAATCCCCTACAGAACATAAAGGGTTCTAGTGATGGTAAGCTTTCGCTCAGCGATGGCGATGCTTACTTGCCACTCAACAAAGATGCATCTGAGTCTGTGAGAAACTGAAATCTTTTCTCTTTTGCTATTGGATACATTCATATACAACTTTCTTGCTTTTCAACTCTTACTGCATTCCTAACCAGTGGTTTGGAAGAACTTGCATTTGGAAGCTCTTACAAATTAATAGCCTACTGTTGCCTTCTGCACAATGAATGGCATCTCGAGACTCGATGGAAATTCTTGACAGAAACCTCGATGGCTGCCTAACACGTTGTTGGCTTTCTGAAAGCAATCAGATCGACTGTTTGCAAGTTGATTGTCAAGCAATTGGATTTCATGCTTGATAGAGTTCACTTGTTCATGAAGCCCAAAGTAGCAGACTAGCATTGATTAGTCTTCATATTCTGGCTAGGTGAACAGTGGAATCAGCCTGACCCCAAGGCAGCCTGTTCACTTTCTGGGCAGTTTGCTGAAGCAATAATAACTCACATTTACTTAGAGCTTCAAGGTTTACAAAGCACTTTCCTCACACCCACCTCAGCAAATGGAAAGCACAGCTATTAAGATGACCATTTTACAGATGAGAAAACTGATGCTCCCAAATGTTATGACTTGGTTGCAAAGTTGCTATGAGAGTCAGGGATTGAACCAAAGCTTCCTGACACGGGGTATTTTCACAACACTATTTTTGTCTTTTAACCGCATTTATATTGATTTGATTGAACTCTCAAGACATAGCCATTATCTGGAGAGAGACCACAATTTCCTCAAACAAGCAATTCATACGCATTGCTGGGAATTGTTCCAAGAAGGACTTTTCATGCACTGTTGCATTCTCTTTTGCCAAGAGAGGCTGCAAATAACCCATCAAAACAGCTGCCATATTGCCAGAAGTGGCAATGACTTCTGTGAAGCTGCCATATCCTTCATCTCCTGGTGCCAGAGACCCAGCAGCCAGCATCCCAGTGATGGGGTAGAAAGGACTCAACTCAGTGGCAGTGCCCATAAATCATGCAGCTCACTTAGCCAGTATATAAATAGCCTTCATTTGGTTTCCCTGTAACTTTGATGATAAAAGGAGTGAGATCCTCCCAATGTGTTACAATAACACCCTGCCACTAAAGCCCACCATCTCCAGAGAACAATCCTGGCAGGTGAGTTTCCTTAGGCTATCTCGGGCTGGAGTCATCGGTACCTTACATCTGTCAAGAAAAACAGGTAGCAGCTGAGCTGAAGCACTCTGTTTTTTGAGACTGTATTAAAAAAAAAAGCTTGCTAATGTTAATAAATGAAGGCAATTAAAGGTTAAGCAACTAGGGTTACTGTGACCAGGCCCTCTGAATAATGAATGTTTAGAAAGGCCAAACCAATTAAATTCACTGAATTAAAATGAGTATTTCAATACTCTTCCACTGAAATCCCACTCTAAAGCCTCATCATGGTAGGAATGTGACTCCGCAAAGTTAAGTCAAGGAAAACCCAAGCTCCAATGGGTCCTACCGAGTGGAAAGGCTGGAAGAGTTAGCCAACAAATAGGTGGTATAGCTGCCATTCAACAAAGGGATAAACTAAATGAGGAAAGGCTCATTACCAGAAGGTTGCCCATCAGTGATGAATTCCTTTTTTCTTCAGCAACTCTAGAATATCTTAGTATCAGAAGAGGATGGATCATAGGAAAACAGCATTAGAGCTACAAGGGTCCTCAGAAGCCAATGACTTCACCTCCTTTTTTTGTAGATAAGGAACAGGTAGGTGGTGAAGTCATAATTTGAATTCAGGAGGCCATTAACTTCACCTCTTTATTTTATAGATAAGGGATAGGTAGATGGTGAACTCAAAATTTGAATTCAGGAGGCCATTGACTTCACCTCCTTATTTTATAGATAAGAGACAGGTAGATGGGGAAGTCATAATTTGAATTCAGGAGGCCATTAACTTCACCTCTTTATTTTATAGATAAGGGACAGGTAGGTGGTGAAGTCATAATTTGAATTCAGGTCCTGGGACTCCAAGTTCACTCTTCTTTCATAGCTTGAATACAAGTAATCTTGTTTCATATATTCTTAGTTATTACACAGCTAAAGTTTTGAAAGAATTCAGGACTGTCTAATTATGTGTAGCACTGATATAAACAGATCCCTAGTGACCGGAGATGGAAGTACACATTCAGCCTGATGAGGAGGTTATAACTCTTTGGATTAATCAGCATTGCAAGTTTTTTTTTCAGAAATTATTTTAACACATTATTTGCAGATTTTCATTTCTGACCAGAATTTGAAATGATGCACCATCTGTGGGGTGTGTGTGCGCACATGCACGTCTTACTGCTTGGTGTATTTTTTTGTCCTCTCTTAGCTATAAGGATCCAGGTTTTATACAAATCATTACAGAATCCAAGATGCTGAATGGCCATCTAATCTGATCTGCATAATAGAGAAGAATCTGGCTTTGCTCTGAAGAATTCTAGTGATGGAGTGATTCCCTCTCATAGCTATCTCATCTGAAGGATCTAAGACTTCATGAATGAGGGTGTCAGTGCCAGGAACTCCTTGTGTTGGAATCTCTTCTACTCTCACAGCTTATGGACTTATGGTTTAGTAGATCAGTCAAAGGGATTTGGATGGCTTTGTCAGGCACAGTCACATCCTTGTCAGGATGAGTCAAGGGCAAGATTTGAACCCATGTGCTCATTTCCAAGCTGGACTTTTTTCAATAAACCATATCGCCTCTGTTGATGAGGAAGACGGCAAAGATGGTGAGGATGATAATGATAGTGATAATAGGGAGATGGTCCTAATGTGTCAGAAGTTGGTTTTTGAGTCAGAAGGACCTGGGTTGATGTCTCACCACTGATACATAGTAGGTGGTATTTGACCCTTGGCAATTCAATTGACCATTTAGTGCTCCAGATAGCTCTCTAAGAATCGAAATTCCATGATGGTTACAACCTGGATCATTGAATGAGTTTCCACATGAGGAGCTCCTCACACTTAAGAGTCTGAACAATAATCAAAAGATCATTAACAATAATAATAACTTAAGGATAGGTTAATACAATAATGTAAGTATAATACCAATAATAAAAATCTATCTGTCGCTTTAAAATTTCCAAACTTTAGGTCACTTGAGCATTAAAAAACTCTTTGGGGGTAAAGCCTGGCTTCCCAGTTTCAGGTTTGCCATTAATTAAATGATAAAGGAGGAGTTAGAGGCCATAGCAAATAGAGTGCAGAGCCTGGAATCAGGAAAACTCCTCTTCATGAGTTCAAATCTGTCCTCAGACACTTGCTACCTGTGACCTTGGGCAAGTCACTTTAACCCTGTCTACCTCAGTTTCCTCCTCTGTAAAATGAGCTGGTGAAGGAAATAGAAACTATTCCATTATCTCTGCCAAGAAAACCTCAAATGGGGTCCAAAAGAGTCAGATACAACTGAAAAATAACAGAACAACCAAGCCTCAATTTCTCTACCTGTAAGACTGAAATACTAAAATATGGTCTTTATTCCAGTATATCCTGAAGTAGTGAAATTTAAAAAATATGAAAAAAATATTGTAATAAATATTCTCTTCAAACCTTCGTCTCTTGCCCATTTCCTTAATTCTGTCAACACCACCACCATCCTTTTGGTTACCCAGGTTAGCATCTATTCGGTCACTCAGCAGCCCTTCCTTTTCTCTGACCTCTTACATCCAATTAATTACCAAATCTTGTTAATTCTGTCTCCACAGTACATATCTCTCTTTCTCTTTTCTTTCCTGGTTACCGCTCTAATTCAAGTCTTCATCACATCTCCCCTAATCTATTTCAATAATGTCCAAATCAGTTTTCCTGCCTTCAGTGTCTTTCCTTTCCAATTCATCCTTCACTCAGCTGCCAAAGTGATAGTCCAGAAGCACAGATTTGATGGACATCTTTACTCCTATGCTCCAAAAGCTCCAGTGACTCCATCTTACTTTGCAGATAAAATATAAGCTTCTCTTTTTAGCTTCTAAAGCCTATCAGTCTAGTTCTGGCCGCCCTTTCAAAGCTTACTGAGCATTAATCTCTTTTACATATTAAATGTGGCAGCCTGCTTACTGCACCCCATACACGATGTTGCATTTGCTGTCTCTTGGCCTTTGCCCAGACTGGCCCCCTTGCCTGGAATGGGCTCCAACCCCACTTGGACTTCACAAAATCCCTAATTCTTTTCGAATTTCCCCTCCTGGGGCAACTTTTATAGGAACTCTATCTTAACACTCCCTCCATTTCTATCATACCCAGTTCCTAATGACTTCTCCCTAGAAATTAATTAATATTTGATTTTCTGTGTACATGTAGTTTCCCCCTAAAAAGCTCCTAAAGGACAGGATCGCTTTCATTCTTGACTTTGTGTCTGCAGCATCAAGCATGAGGGCTGCACACAGAAAACACTAGACACTTTCTGATTGGAAGATACAGTGGAAGGGCAGGTAAGTAGCACAATGGATAAAGGACCAGGCCTGGAGTCAGGAGGACCTGGGTTCAAATTGATCTGACATATTTCCTTAGCTGTGAGACCCTGGGCAAGTTATTTAATCTCAATTGCCTAAGCCTTGCTGCTCTTTTGTCTTAGAATTAATACTAAGATATAAATTAAGAGGAAGGAAGGAAGGAAGGAAGGAAGGAAGGAAGGAAGGAAGGAAGGAAGGAAAGAAGGAAGGAAAGAAGGAAAGAAGGGAAGAGAAGGAAGGGAAGGAAAAAGGGAGGAAATAAAGTACAGTGAGTCATTCAATTAGAAGAAAAAAGCATTTAGTACTTTAAAACCACCAGCATTCTTTTTTTTTAACCTTTACTTTCCATCTTAGAATCAATACCATATTGGTTCCAAGGCATTTTAAGGGCTGTCAACATACCCCTTTCCTTAATTAAAGAGTTTTTTTCTGACTATTTAATATTTTTTCTAGTTAACAGGGCTATGCAAAGGGGATTAAATGACTTGCCAGAGTCACATGGCTATGAAGTATTTGAGGTCAAATTTGAACCCAGGACCTCTAGGCTAGTCTCTCAATTCCCTGACCTTCCCATCCTCTCAGCGTTCTTTTTGCACTGAACTTTTAGGAGGAATAAAAAACTTATCATAGATTTATTAAAAAATATCAAGAAGTAACTTTTGGGCTATGTCCTTCATCTCCAAAGATCATTGATGTTCAGAAAGATCATTCTGAGATACTTTAAGATTCTTATCAAAGAAAAAATTACATCTCTGAGCTCTTACAGGATTAGTTTTTTTTTTAGCAATGGGAACTTATAAATAATGATGTGACTGATAAAAATGTAAATAGCAGTTGGGAAGGAGCTTTTTTATTCCCCCACATGTGACTCAGGCATTTATTCTCAGATTAGAAAATGTTCTCCCTTTCCCAAATTATCCAGGATTTTGATAGCATTGACTATCATTTTTGTAAGCAGAAAAATGAACTAAATCACTTTAAAAGTCTATTTGCGACTAAGGGCTGAAACTAGAAAAGATTTATATGGAACCTTAATCGATTAGAAAATGAGTTACAAACATACTGTATTTCCTAAGCATTCTGGTTAACTGAGGTTTTAATGAGGCAACATAGTAAAGTAGAAAAATCAAAGCTTTTAGTAGGAATTTTTGAACCAAGAGCAAGAAAGGAGCCCTGAGAGCTAGCTATGATGGGGACAGGACTGTGGGGGACTGGTGCTAGGGAGGCAGGAAAAAGGGAGATCAGTGTGCCCTAGTAAATCATCTCCTAGCTTTTTTTCTAAATCAATCCACTAACTTGTCTTTCCAGGCTTATTTCAACCCTATTCCCAGGTACACGTGTAATATTCCAGTCAACCAGGAATCCCTTTTCCCTGAATCTGACATTCCATTTCAAACCTCAGTGATTTATTTACATAGGACTTTTTTTTCAGGCTCAGAATTCATTCCCATCTTTAGCTGTCACTGCCCTTATCTAGCTTCAAAACTCGATTCAGATATTGCTTTGCCTGGAAAGCCTTCTGTGATTCCCTCATTGCTAGTGTCCCCTCTCCTATTAAATTAACTTATCTGCCTCTATGTTGTATTCCCTCCCTTTCCCAGAATGGAAGCTCCTTGAAGGCAAGGACAATGATGGTTTTGTCCATGTAGTAGGAAGTCTTGTACATGGTAGTTGTTTAATCAATATTGGTTGTATTTAGTTGAACTGAGAGTCTGGATCTGTGGGTTCTAATCTCACTTCTACCTTTGGGCAAGATATTTTTCCACCTCTCAGCCAAAGTTTTCTTATCTGACAAATTTCTCTGATTCTAAGATTCTACTTTGCCATGCTCATATAAAATCTTCTGTCCAGTCTTCACCCTTCTGGCTCCTTTGAGTGGTATGTTGAACTCTGGAGTATCGGAGGGGGGGAAAGGCAACTTTTTGTACACTTTCAAATTCTTAGCTCAGAACTCAATTTGTTCCAGGATCCAGTGGAGAATTCCTCACCTGTCTCACGTTTTGAGAGTTGCTTTGTAAACTGTCATGCAGCTGAGTACTTCATCTGATTCTAAGATTTGCATGAGGTTGGCAGGTCCTGAAATAGGTTTGGGAGCTTATATTGCACTGTGTAGAATATGCAAGGAGGATTCAAATGGATCCAGAGTCATTAGTACACATGGAATTATTATTTAGAGTGCTTGGAGACAATGGTGTGCTGGTAAATATTTAACAAGCAGATTTCTGGAAAATATGTATATATAGGACACACTTTTAAGTTTAATTTTCACTATGAACATTTACTCCATCGTTTTCTTAAATCTGAATATTCAATAGAACAATAAATTAAACCCTGTTTTGTAGCCTATGTGGATTTCTGAGGTGTAATGTTCACAATGAAAATTTAATAATTGGCACTCTTGATCGAGGTCAAGTTGGCTTCAGTATACCTCTGTTTGTAGAGTTCTAAGCATAATCACATACAGGACTTCTCATCTAGGTTTTTATTTCCTTCAAATATTGAGAAGATTCAGAAAGGAAACAATAGCTATCTTAAGTATTTGATAGGCCCAGAGGACAAATCCAATAGCAACAAGTAGAAATTTAAAAAAAAAGGAATTTTATATTAATATGATGAAATAACTAACATTTGTAAAGTGATTTAGGGTTTATAAAGCACTATATATATATGTGTATATATACATATATGTATTCTGGCTTAATCTTTGTAATAATTGCCTGAGATAAAAGCTTCCTTCCCATTTTATAGAAGAGGAAACTAACACAGAGAGGTTAAAATAACATATCTGGGGTCACATAGATAGTGATTTCTAAGGTAGGATTTGAGCTCTGTCTCCTGGACCAACCTGCTTGAATTTAGGCTAAATAGCAGGAAAACATGAAGTTTAATTTAGAGCTGACCCAAATGGGACATGAATGGACTGTTTTGGTATGTGATGGGCTGCCCCTTATCATCAGTCTCCAATCAGAGGATTCATTTCCGAGTTAGGGCAAATTAAGATGGCTGCTGAGTTTCCTTGCAACTCTGAAATTCTAGGATTCTGTGAGATGTGTGAGAAGTCTATTTTCTTCCACACATTAATCTAAATGATATTTTAGAAAGACAATAGGATGAAGCTATCCTGAAGATAAGACTAAAAGCCATACTGAGTGCAAGCATATTGTCAGGCACCAAATAGGCATTGAGTAAATATTTTTTGTATGAAAGATTATGTGATGATGCATACTAACTCAATTCAATCCATTTTCAAAAATGTATAGAAAATGTGTCCAAATACTGTGTCTGGCACAGTATTTGCTACGTAGAAGAGACAGGAAGCCAAAATTGAAATAGTCCCTGCCCTCAGGGAGATTATGTTTTACTGAAGGATAATTATACAAAGAACATTTATGAGAATTGCCAAGTTCTTGAACAGATGGAGAACTGTCTCCTAAAACCGAGAAAAATAGACTAATAACTTATTACAGGCAGAACCAGTGGATTCCACAGGCTGATAGAACTGGAATATAAATGAAAAAGCCGCATGGAAGGTCTTTAAAACAACCCTCAGAGTTATTGGGGTACATAATTGCTCAATTTAAATCTAATCTAATAAGTTAGGCTGTTTAACCATGTGGACCAACTGGTCTGTTCCAAATCCCCTCTTAAATCAATTCAGTTTTTAAAAAAAAAAAAATAACTAGCTGGAATGCTTTTCTGAGTATATTGATTTTCCTCCCCCACTTTTTATGCATGTGAATTGACTGGTTAATTCCGTCAAAATAGTTGAACTGGTTCTGTATAGAGATGGCTTTTGACTGCAATTGGAGAAAATGAAAATATGCTTCCAACCTGTGGCCCTTGGAGCAATCCTGCCTGGGAAATGGTGTGGGATATTCATGGAGCATGTGGAAAGGCTCCATGTTATTTCTCTCTGCTCTTCCCATTGCACAATCT
Source organism: Gracilinanus agilis (assembly GCF_016433145.1). Lineage (NCBI taxonomy): Eukaryota > Metazoa > Chordata > Mammalia > Didelphimorphia > Didelphidae > Gracilinanus > Gracilinanus agilis. The sequence continues at coordinate 173,896,427 of NC_058134.1, forward strand.
ATGCGTATCCTCAGTGTTCCAGTGGTTTGGGGTCTAAATGCAAAGAACACTCAAAGAGGCACTACTGGACATCTGATTTGCATAAACCCATACACGGGATGGTGTCTAAAAGATCCATCAATAAGCGTATTATCGCTCCTGTAGATGTCACTGAAAAAAGCTCCTTAGACATTCCTGCGACAGATTCAATAAACTCCGACTAACGCTATTTAAGGGCTAGGGAACATTTCCATGCTGATTTACAGTTGTGACCAGTCTCGGGACCATTCTCCGGGCCTTTTTGTGTTTAAAAAATAACACCATTTCAATTTGTTGTCATCTGCAAACACAAGCCCAGCAGTCATTAGTACAGATGGGTATTATTTATTTGGAAGGCGGAAAAATTAGGGATGTATTCTGAATACATCATTTTCCAAAACAAAAACTAGCCTGTTCCGTTTTTCTAATGTAGTGTCGTAGGCAGAGGCCTGGGAAGCTGATCCTGAGCGCTCTCCAGAGTCTATTGACTTATTTTTTTAAATGCTACACTGGTGTGTGCCAGCAATGTGGGTAGTAAGGACCACCACAAGAACGGGGGTGGTAATGCTGGTTTAAAAACTCTCTATTCTTTTAGTATGGACCTTCACCTGATAAGCTAAAATATTTTGTAAATAAGCAAGCAGCGCACATCCATTAGGTAGCCTTGCCCTGTCCCTGTCCACTTTCCTTTTTATTTTTCATCCTTTTGGGGGGCCTTGTGTATACACAGACACACCTGTCTGAGGAAAGAGGGTGTATGGACTGATCGCTGGCATAGATTCCCAATATGGTATAGTGACCAACTCACTAAACTTACTGACAAAAGTCTGAATGCATATTGAAGCACACCATTTTTTAGTTTATTTTTTTCAGGAGTTTTTTTCTAGCATAAGCAATATGTGTCTTCTTTCACAACCTGATGAACGTGGGCATATGTATTATATGATAACACACGCACAATCTATATTATATTACCTGCCATCTTGGGGAAGGATGGGAGAGAGGGAAAGAATATGGATAGTAGAATGTCAGAAATAACTGTTAAAATTTTTTCAACATGTAATCTGGAAGAAACAAACAAACAAAAAAAAAAAAGAAGTAGAAAAGGACTTCATAGACCAACTAAACAAGAATCCATTCTACAAGAAATCACTAAGTGACTGATTCTGACTCTTCCTGACTAAGTTAGCTGAGAAAAATCATTTTTATCTTTCTGAATTTCAGTTTCCTCATCTATAAAATGGGAATAGCCTGGATTTATGGTCAGAAGAACTGGATTCAAACACACTTCTTCCATTTACTAACTGATCTCAGGCAAGTATCTTCTCTTCTTCATCTTCGTTTCCTCATATATGTAATTAAGAAAGTGGACTAAATGACAGTTAAAGTCTCTTCTTACTCTAAATACATGATATATAATTTTGTATTACTAATTACACTAAGTACCTTTCTGTGAGATTAACAATGCATAGTCAACTGAGAGCCAGCCTTTGAATCAGGGCTGTTTTCTAATAACTCTGGGACCATGGCCAAATCAGAGGTAGTGAAAGTCTAGAATATCCAAAAGCCTGAAAATTCAGCAATGTTGAATAGGATAGAACTTCTCGGTTTCAGTTAAGAAGAGCTCTTTTGAAATAATTTCAGAATAACCAAAAAAATTACATTAACTGATACAAAGTAAAGTGAGCAGAATCAGAAGAATATTATATGTAGTAGCAGCAATATTGTATGATGAATAACTATGAATAACCTAGATATTTTTAGCAATATAGATCAAAGAAAATCCCAGACTCATGGTTAAAAATCCCATCTGCCTCCTCCAGAGATAGGAATGATGGAGTATCAATGTAAACCAAAACATACTATATTTCTCTTCCTTCCTTCCTGCCTTCTTTTTTTCCCTCCTTCCTCCCATCCTCCCTCCCTTCCTCCCTTCCTTCCTTCTCTCCTTCCTTCTTTCCTTCTCTTCTTTCCTTCTCTTTCCTTCCTTCCTTCTCTCC